>NC_064642.1:723607690-723910720 GCF_023864345.2 Schistocerca serialis cubense
GAATAAATATGTTTTTAAATAAGTCACAAATTAAATTATCTTCCAGTAGAATGCTTAAGTTTTTAAAAGTTTCCATAGCTTGGGAGTAACCATTGATTTCTTTAAAAAATACCCATGTTGGTTATTCACTTAAAGTTTATCAATGTTTACTTTACTGCAAACAGTTTTTACTCGATTTTTTTTCCTTTAAAACATTTAAACACAAATATTCTGATGAGCCTTTGATCATTAGTTTTTCTTCATGCTCAGTAAAGGTTTTGCTGACTATGCAAAGTATTTTGCTACTATCTGAATCTCACATCATCATGGTCTGAGAAGCCGTTGACAATATGATCTATACTTTGAGGTAAGAATGTTGATGCATCAACAACAATGGTGTAAGTCTCAGTGGTGTTACATCCTATTTCCCTGATTGCTAGCAATATGAAAGTAATTAACTTCACGAAATGCCAAGGGGTCTGTTAAAGTATAAGACATGGTATGGTATAAAAAATTCAAACTTCATAATTACATCTCATTTTTCTTACAAGCTACATAGTTTAATAATATTTGAAGTTCTTTTATTAATTTTTCAGTATACCCCGTTATGCTTTCTTTGACTCGTTTTGTGTGTGTGTGTGTGTGTGTGTGTGTGTGTGTGTGTGTGTGTATTCTGTTCAATTATGTACTATGTTTAGCCATCCTGTAGTGCTCAGACCTTACGTTTGTGTCTCAACTGTGAAATCATTGTGTTCTTTTCTCACTAGGTGTCCACCTGTAATGCGCAAGAAGTTGTTGCGGATACTAGCTGCAGAAGACAGCCGCCTCAGTGGACAGAGACTTTTGGCAGAGCTGCAACTTCTTAATGATAATCTTCTTAGTCACAATTTTCTTCTTTGGTGCTCGCAGTGCCCAAACGTTTTGTAGTGAGATGATTACTAAATGATATACCAGTTGCAGCAATCGAATGTACAATACCTTTAGATCTTGGTTACAGTCTACAATATCTATTAATGTATTTACAAAAAACTGACGATCACAATACGCCGAAATGAGATCGTTATGATTTACTCTATAAAACTCATAAGAAGCAGCGTAATTGCTGTATCAATATCGTAATTATCTTAGTCAAATGGCGTGATGTCTCTCATATACAAATCATTCACACTAAATTATGTGAAGTGGAATGTATTAGTTGCACATAAGATTGTAATACTTATTATCTATAAGTTTTGGTCCAGAAGCCAAATACAAAAATTATATCAAACAGATGTTGGTTAGCTGCTAGGGGCAAGTTAACCGGCACAGCTGACTTTTTGTAAATTTGTTCGTTACGAAGATGAGCAGTAGTGAATCTTTCTTTAAGAAGACCCTGCATTTTTATTCAGTAATCCGCTTTCTCTACTTAAGACCATTTCAAATTGAACCATTGCAGGATAATGAAGATTTGATCTTCGTTGATCCATTATGGATCGTGGGACGACAGCTGGCATGAACTTCTTGATGCAATAATTTACCAACAGCCGTATGTATTGTAGAAATTTATTTTATTTTATGAACTTCTATGTGCTACCATGCCGAAATTGGTAGCACATAAAAGTTCATAAAATAAAATAAATTTCTACAACACATAAGGCTGTTGGTAAATTATTGCATCAAGAACGAAGATTTGGTTTCATTGGGTTGTTTTGTGAAACGTAGTGATTTACGCGTACAGGAGGGGAATGACTGGCGAGTACTTCCCGAGAACGTGGATAATTTTAGCGCTGTAGACGCGAATTTGGGGAAAGGAGTTTTAGTAGCAAATTTGGATGAGCCAGATGATGAAGACTGGTGTTCGAGAGCTAGGCGAAGCGATGGACCACTAACTGCCGATATAACTGCATTGTGTAACAAAATTAAGCATTTGAAAGCAGGAGAAAGAGAGCATATGGAAAAAATTTTGTGGGAATATAAGGATTTGTTTTTTCCACAACGGCCGTTACCAGCAACTGTATTAGCTCAACATACGATACCAACAGGGCATGAAGCACCTGATTACCGTGAACCATACAGAATACCGAGGTATTTGCAGCCGATTGTGGAGGATTTCATTGATCAGCAGTTTGCAGAGGGTATTATAGAGCATAGTGATAGTTACTGGGGAGCAGACCGTGTCGTTGTGCCTAAAAAATCTACGGATGGAACTAAGAAATACAGGTTCTGTTGTGACTACCGATACCTCAATAATAAGACAGTAACGGACGCATACCCCATTCCAAACATATCGGAGACTTTGGATCACTTAAGACAGTGCCAGTACTTTTCTACGATGGATTTGACAAGTGGTTATCATCAGTTAGAGGTGGCTCCAGAGGATCGTCCAAAACCTGCTTTCTCTAAACCTGGAGGTACATTAGAACGCCATTCGGTTTGAAAAACGCTCCAGCGACGCTTCAGAGGTTGCTAGACAGTGTCTCGAGGGGTTTGAAACCACGGCAGTGTCTTGTCTATTTGAATGACACTATAGTGTGTTCATGTAGTATGGAGCAACATAGACAGCGGTTAAGGGAAGTCTTTATGAGGCTAAGAGCAGCTCGTTTGACGTTGAACCTGGAGAAGTGTCATTTCGCATTAGAAGAATATTTGGGTCATATTGTCAGTAAGGACGGAGTGCGAACAGATCCGAGGTTGTTACAGGCTGTAAGGGATTTTCGGGAACCGAAAACAGTTCAGGAATTGCAGTCATTCATCGGAATTGGCAATTTATATCGAAAGTTCATGAAGGGTTTTGCAGATTTAGCACAGCTGTTGACGCGATTGTTACGGAAGGGTGTGAAATTTGAGTGGACAGAAGAATGTAAGAAAGCGTTTGACAAACTGAAAGAAGTGTTAACATCAAGTCCGGTTCTTGTGTTTCCAGATTATGAAAAGGAGTTTATACTAGCATGCGATGCATCGAATCAAGCATTGCGGTGTGTTCTTAGTCAGGAAATTGATGGGAAAGAACATCCTGTACCCTACGTGTCTAGGCAGTTGAATGCAGCAGAGAGGAATTAGTCAACAACAAAGAGGGAGATGTTTAACGTAATCTATGGAGTCACATATTTTAAATGTTATTTATATGGGAGAAGATTTCGGGTAGTGACAGATCGTGCTGCGTTGAAATGGTTGATGGGGTTGAAGGATCCATCCACTAGACTCGCTAGATGGGCTGTGAGGCCTAGTGAATTCGACTACGAGGTGGTGCACAAGCCTGGGAAGAAGCACGGTAATTGGAATGCACGAAGTATGAAGGTGGCAAAAGTAGAAGTAGTAGGTTATGACCTAGCAGTATGGCAAAAATTACAAGACGCGGACAACGATTGTAAACTGTATCGGACTCAGCCACAATTGAATGTGTACGACGGTCTTCTGTGCAGGGAAACGAAGTTAGGGCCAAGGGTAGCAGTATCAGCGAAACTGAAGGATGAGGTTTTAAAGGAAGCACATGATCACATGTTATCTGGTCATGGAGGATGCAGAACGACGAATAGGAGAGTGGCGCAAAGGTATTGGTGGAGAGGTAGGAAAGGAGATGTGGATCAGTATGTCAAGAATTGTATACAAGTGCGCAGAGAGCAGTTTTGAGTCGGAAACAGATACAGCTACAACTACTACTGGAAGCGACATGTCCATTTTCTTTGCTCGGGATCGATGTCGTAGCAACTTTTAGGTTAACACCATCGGGGAACAGATTCATTCTCATGATAATAGACCATTTTTCAAGGTATGTTGAGATGGTGGCTATGCCAAATCAACAGGCAGCAATGGTCGCGCAAGCGTTAGTAAATAACTGGATTTTGAAGTTTTGTTTACCAGAGACCATAATTACTGACCAAGGGACCAACTTCAAGTCGGATTTAATGAGGGAACTGCGTAAATTGTTGAACGTAAAGATGTTGAGGACGAGCTCGTTGCATCCACAGGAGAACGGAAGGACAGAACGGGTACACAGAACAATCGGGAAGATGCTGAGTTTTTATGTGGATTCCCATCACCGTCGGTAGGACGAGTATTTGCAGCACATTGTATGCGCGTACAATACAAAAGTTCATACCAACACCGATTTGTCTCCATATGAGGTAGTGTATGGGCGAAAAATGTCGTCACCGTTTGATTTAGTGAAGCTACAGAAAGGAAGGACCGGTGACTCTGTACGTTAATTCGCAAGGACCATTCGGGATGTTTGAAAACGGGTACAAAAGGCGAATACGAAGGCTTTGGAAAGGCAGGAAGACGCAGTGAAGCAGGAAGAAAGTTTACCGCAGTATAGGGTGGGGCAGTGAGTAATGCTGTCCAGCCCCTATACACAAGAAGAGAAAACGAAGTAGTTCCTCACGATGGATGAAGGGCCATACCAAGTTGTTGAAACCACATCTCCTGTTAATGTTAAGCTTCAGCAGCCAACTAGAACGACGATAGTACACGTTTGGCGGTTACGGCCATTTAAGGGTTGCCCGGATATGATTCAAGGCGTGTCGCAGGAAGGAAAGAAAGAGAGAGTGAAGAGAGGTGTTAAAAGTAGAGAAAAACAGGAAGATAGAGTTCAGCATAAAGTACCGTATGCTCTGCGATCCAGAAAGTGGTAGAGAATTTGTAGTTTCTTTTTTCCTGTCATGTACCATTGGGTTTGCGTAGACTAACTACGCATTGTATTTTATATGTGTTTTCGAGTATTGTGAGCCGGCTACGGACAGCAGTCTTTTTCAAAAGGGAGGAAGGGTGATGGTGATCCCTTTCATCAGGTTAGTGAAAAGGGAAATATAGCGTCTGATGTATGTGGAGTGTTGTTGGAGAAGAAATCGAACGCAGTTCTGGAGAAATAGATGTGGATGCGTCGGAGTAAAGTTTGCGGCAAAGCCTTAATAAATATGTGTTGAACGATGTCAGAGTCGTACGATTTCTTGGTTAAACTCATAGTTATTGACAGTGCTGGGTCAAGGAAGTCGTCTTTATTAGAGGCACCAATTCATATAATGTAAATTTAAGGATGAAAGTGGTCACACAGTCGCTGTTGAGTTTGGATCAAAAATACTGAATGTCAGAGGAAAATCTCTGAAACTAAAAATATGGGACACATGCACGATGCAGTTATTTTTAGCTAGGGGGAAAGGAATAGACTGTTCAAAGGACATCGTGGAGACAAAATTGAGCTTCAATGCGTCGGGATGCATTGGATCTTCTCCACCTACCAGAATTTGGTGGTAGTAGTAGGTTGTTTTGAGCAAGAAGTGTTTCCAGAAGCGAAACGTGTAGACCTCAAAGGACGCGGAATTTTAATGAATGGAACTTAGTGTAACATAATAGGACGAACCTTCTATCTGCCAGCGTCAATTTCACGAGTTAAGCAATTGAATGTTATGCAGCCATAGCTGTACTGGCTAAAACCCACTTTAGAGTTTTTGCCAAGACAGAATCTGACCTCGTTAAATCAAACTCTGGAGCCAGGTCTGTTGAGATCCGTAAACCAGTTCATTTTAGATCTAGGGGGGCGCATATCAGCCGATCAGCTTGTTCAGCATGTCGCTCAGTATAGGGAAAGGTAATGGCAAATAACGATCATTTGGAGCACCCCTGTGCCTGAGCTTTGTTATGTGTTGTTTTCTTTCTACTCTAGCGGAGAGCCAATTCCCAGAGGGATCTGGGGGTAGTCCAAGTCCCAGTAGATAGGATAAAATGGTTCAAATGACTCTGAGCACTATGGGACATAACTTCTGAGGTCATCAGTCCCCTAAAACTTAGAACTACTTAAACCTAAGGACATCACACACATCCATGCCCGAGGCAGGATTCGAATCTGCGACCATAGTGGTCTCGCAGTTCCAGACTGTAGCGGCTAGAACCGAGGGCACAGGCAAAGGGCACTAGACCACATTTAAGTTTTCTAATAGTAAGGAAGTAGGCCGACCCAAATAAGTTAACAGCTGGTTAAGGGTCGACCTGGGGACCGGGTCTTTCTGGAAAGGGGAATAATGTAGCGGCACCACCGTTTAGGATAGGGAAAGCTAGTTTTGTACGATATTCGGAGCAAGAGCGACAGCCAGGTGCGGGCCGGATTGCAGTAAGTTATGCGTACCAGCAGTTGCGAAGGCAAATAGAGGTCACAGGGGCGTAGAACTGCCAGAGAGGGCGCACACAGCAGTTTCCATGGGGTAAGTCACAGGCAGAAGAGGACCACTGGCCAACCTAAGTGTTATGCGTACGTGACACGGAGCAGTGCATTAGCGAAACAGAGGCGTGCAGGTGTTGATGTCTAACGAGATTCATTCAAGTGTGGCAGCTCTTCTGGATGGCGAGGAGTGTCACATCGCCAGGCTACACACAGCAACATACGGGGTGAGTGTCCCAGTCCATGGCTCTACCCTCTGAGGCCGATGTGGAGTCCGCAGCCAGCCAGCGGGTGGACCACTCTTCGGCTCGCTACAGGGCTGTGGCTGGCGTCTCGGCTCCCGACACGCACTGGAGACATCCGAGGTGAAGGCCGCAGATTCGGACGCCGGATCGCATGCTGTCTTTGTCGCAGCGTTCTCAGTTATGCCAGCGAGAAAGAGGCAGACACAAATTTCAATTCATACTTACTTTACCCTTACATTGTCACTATAACCAGGGCTCTTCGTCATTCTAATTCATTTCTTCAGCTTCCAACGTTATCGTAGACAAGGATGAGACTTAAATGTGTCACGGAAAATTTAATTATAAAGATCTATATGGTGACATGTAGTACAGGACTTCCCCATTACGTCCAACGCTGGGGTTCTATTCCAGTGGCGGAGAGCCGTGGTAATAGTGACAGTGTAAGAGTAAAATAAGCTGGAGGAACTTTTGTGGGGGAGGGCATTTGACTTGGTTGGTTTGTGCACGGGTGATGCAATGGTCTGCTTTTCTGCCTAGTAAGCGAGAAGACCTGGGTTCACGTCCTGGCCATAGTATGAATTTAAATTCCTTTCTTCAGCTTCTAGCATCATCATAGACTCTTAGAAATATAAAGCATTTCCCCTATGCAAATGATCTTAACCTTACTGTGCAGGTAAAAATGTATAACTCAGTTAAGACCAACTAAAAGGGACCCTGTCTAACAAACAAAAAGAGCAGAGACTATATCCATTAAAAACTGAACTAAGCGCATTACTTTAAGATACAGACAGAAATTGTAATCATATTGGGAGGAATAGCAAGTAGAACACAAAGAAACACCTAAATATCAAGAGTATTCCTTGACAGGACTTTGACCAATGAAGGTCATTGCATCCCAACTGCTAAGAATGTAGAAATTATAAAGAAATTAACCTCAAATACCGGGGGAGAAAATCCTACCGTCCACAAAAGAATCGACAAAGGCCTGTGCTTCCCACTTCAGAGTACACCCGTCAAGTCTGGACTAAATCTGCTCACAGGGGTATAGTGGGTGTCATCCGGAAACATTCTCACGGCCGCCTACATCCTACGGTAAAATCTATAACGTAGATGGTTTCCATGCTTCGTGTATTCAACGAGCAGCAACAGAATACAGTGAAGAGTCCTTAGATGAAAATCGTGTAATGTACCTTGCAGAGGGCGCGATTCCAAAGACACTGAAATCAAGATGGATTTTCCTGAACAGTATGGGCATCAAACCTCCAGAATTTATGCACTACAGGGAACTGAACCAATAAGAACCAAACTGCAGTGGCGATCTCGGATGATGTTCAGAAGACCAGGAACAGGTCTTGCACCAGTAGAAACAAACGTATGAACGTAGAGATAACAAGATGAAAGCAACATTTTCTGCGTTTCTGGTGACGTGCGGCATATGACAGTCACACTAGATAGGCCAATCGGCACTAATAGTTGCACACTCGAAGGTCTGTGGGTGCATGAACAATGCAGCCGTTGAAGTCACCCAATACTGAAACGAAATTATTAGAAGCGATGACAACAATGACAGACCATTGATGATAACAGATGATATCAGGCTAGCATGCTCGGTATATGTAATGGCAATGGTGACCATACAGTATTCACAGAGTGAAAATCAGGTAATTGAAAGAAACTCGCGTTCTCAGACTTTTCAGTTGTCGCTGTGGATCAGAGATGCTACAAACTACTTGCTTTGCAATTTGTGGGCAGTTGTCGAGTGTGGACCATTAGAGCAATACTTTTACTGTGACATATACAGGTATATACATAATTTTACCAGCAACATGTCATCAGATAGAATGCATCTTAATGTTTCATTCTGTTAACAGTTAATATGACTTGAGCACTCGTCAACAGACATAAATCTGCTCTATGGTAATACGCTGGAAACATAAGAGTACAAGATGACCAACACAACAAGTGCTTCCTAAAAGTGCGAGCTGCAAATAACTTACGTAGTGATGGTACTTCTGTGGAGGAGAAATGAAAAATACATAGACAAAGAACATTTGATAGAATTCAGCCCATGCCGTTCACAGTAGAAAACTGTTTTACAGTAGTCAGACAAAAGCTGTCTAGAGAGATATTAAAGTTGCCATCTCTTGTATTTGACGACTCAGACATTTACCTTCGATTTAATTCTTATCTTCATACATACATTTCCAAACTCGAATGGAAGTCATAAAAACAATAATTTGACCCATTTCAACAAAAAATTTACAGGTATCACCATTAATTAGAGTGGTACAATTTACATTTACCGTAAAAAGCCGTGCACTTCAGTGGTGAACTTCTTTCATGACTCCTCTGTTTGTTGGAAACAAATACACTGTACAGTCGTGAAGTGGCCTATTATCTCTTTACATAAAATATAAACTGAAGTATGTAAAAACTGAAAATACACAATACAAAATTGAGAGGCATGTGAAGTTGTCATTTATATTACCTACAAGTAAAACTTACGTTAGGACTCAATAAAACATTTTGTAATGTTGTTGCAAGGAATCTAAAGAAGGCGAAACTCTACTTTTTGTGTTATTATATCCCACGGCACAGTACCGGTACTAATTACCCACACTGTAGGTGATTGTGAGTAGTGGTGTTGATTAATCACTGAATATGGACATGTGTCCTCCATATCGTCTACAGTTCATTACTTCTTACATACCAGAATAGCTCTATCAGCTATGGCTGCGCTGTAGTATGTACGAAAACCATCAGTCCATTTGACGGACTATCTAGAAGAGCTGAGAGGACAAGCACAGGACAACGAACTGCAACGTTTTCATTGTAGACGCTGATGTAACAGCAACATTCATACTGTTTCTTCTGAAATGCATCTGTAGTTTTATAAATTGTCCAGGGTGTCCCCAATAGCACTGCAGATGTAAGGAATATGGGCCGTACGTTTTGTAAAGCTAGTCTGTTGATACCGCTTTGATAATAGTTGTGCGACTGCCACAGATGATGATAGTTCGTGACAATATAGGTGGAGATCAAACTCTAGACTGTAAAAGTCATTTAAAATTGATTGGTTCCCTAGATATGGTACTACAACAGATTTATGTGATTAGAGAGAATGATTAAACCTACTTTTCTAGCTGTTGGTAGACGTTTTATCGAGGGAAGTGTACAGTGGTTGTAATAAGAAACATTGTCCTAATGCAGTATGTTTTATACATATCTTCAAAGGCTCGTGTATGTGAGCAACCAGACAGTCCAAACTTTCATTTTTGTGCTATAGAATATGAAGCGTATTGCTAACGCGGTAATGAGTAGTAACATGGGTAACTGAAATGTATGGAGAAGTGTAAAGACGGACTTTGCTCACAAGTGGGTATAAGTACAGAAATAAATCTTGTTATTCAAAGAGGCTGCGGTATACAGGATGCACAGCGGTCCAAATCCGCAGTGCCTTCAAAAACCACACGTGAGATTTTCGTACTCCGTCGGCCATTAAGCACTCACTACACTGGCGAGATCACAACACCTAAAAATAATTAATGTGGTGCGGTGAAATTTCGTTAATACATTTGTCTTTTGTCTAGGTAACACATTTAAATGATTAACATTTCAAGACGACAAGTTAATATCAGTGTGAGATAAGCGATTCCAAGTGTTAAGGACAGGTGTAACCGTCAGAATGTTGAATGCAAGCACGCATTGTATTGGACAATTGCTGTATGACAGTTTGCGGGATGGAGTCCTGTGCCTGTTGCAAGCGGTCGGTCAATACAGAAGCGGTTAAAGCTGTTTGTGGAAGATGTCTCCTATGTGCTCGATTAGAGACAGATCCGAGTGATCGGTCAGGTCAAGGCAACAGGTCTATACTGTGCACAGTTCAAGAGGGTTCAAGCGGCTGTGAGCACTGTGGGACTTAACTTCTGAGGTCATCAGTCCTTTAGAACTTAGAACTATTCAAACCTAACTAACCTAAGGACATCACATAAATCCATGCCCGAGGCAGGATTAGAACCTGCGACCGTAGCGGTCGCGCGGTTCCAGACTGTAGCGCCTAGAACTGCCCGGCCACTGTGCATAGTACATAGGGTTACAACAGCGGTATATGGGTGGGAGTCATAATGTTTGCAAATGTCCCTGGAATGTTGTTCGTTAACGGCAGGTCTAATCACCAGACTAACGTACAGATCTGTAGCCAGGATGTGTGGGATAACCGCGAGAGTGTTCCTACTGTCATACGACATTGCACCCCACATTAAACTGCAGGTGTAAGACCAGTGAGTCTAGCACGCAGACAGGCTGGTTATAGGCCTCAACTGGTCTCCTTCCAAGCAACACACTGACGTCACTGGTACCGAGGCAGAACCAGCTTTCATCAGAAGGCACATGAAAAGTCCATCGTGCTCCCCAGTGAGCTCTCGCTTGACACAACTGAAGACGCAAATGGCAGTGGTTTGGAGTCAGTAAAATGCATGCTACAGGGCGTCTGGCTCGTAGATGAAGTAACCGAATGGTAATTTTTTGTGTATTCACTTTGGTGCCTACTGCTGCTCACATGTAGAAACACGCCTAGCAACTTTCCTTTTTGGCAATGCAGTTTATATCGGTCAGTGTACTACTCCTACGAAAAAAATGGATAAGACGTTTTTGTAGGAAACTTAATGTAATTTTGCAATTGCATAAGTTTCTGCTAGAGGCCACATTTTTCGAGGTATTCAAGAAAAACGAATTTGAAGGTCACTTTTGTACATCTTTCTTGAATAATTAGAAAAATACGGCCTCTGGCGAGGTTGGAGGTTGCATAAAACCCGTATGTAGAGCCAGCTGAATCATATCGTGTATAAGTCTTGTTCAAGGTAAGAAAGAGGTGAGTTTTGGACTTATCGTGCATCTTGAATCGAAAGTGGCAGGTGAACAGAAGCACACTTGTCATCTACGTAGGAATCTACAGTCGCAGAGCAATGCCAGTCTGACAGATCTGCTTGCTTTTAAAATTGAAAAATCATGCAGGACAGAAAATAACTAAATTTTACTAATTGTGCCTATACGATACAGTACGAAAAAGATATGTCTAAATTTGTTAGTGATTTTGGATTATACAGCAAGTAAAATTTAATAAACAGCACTGCAACATAAGGGTGCAAACTAAGGCTATAACCTGCCTGGTTATGTAGTCCAACTGAGCGTAAATACAATCCTGTGCTGCTTCAGTTTTATATCAGATTCCATCGACGGTAATGGCTGAAGAGTCGTAGTGTATCAGACTTAATGCAACGAGTGACCAAATATTTCAAATGAATTTGTGTTGGAGAAATTTCTGTGCGAAGCAACAGACGTACCACGTCTGTATGGAAGTGGGTACGGACGATGCAGGCGAATTACGGCCTTGAAGTATCTTATTGAAAGATAACGTCTAGGAGACCCGATCTTAATGCACAGCCATTCAGTTAACACAGAAATGTATTGGTTGCTGTCAAAACTGCAAGCTACGCGAAGGTGAGTTGACTGTATTATGTACCCAATGATGGCCATATAATCGCGCCAGATTCAGGGCTTCTACAAATATGAAGGCCATGTACGCAGTTTGCCAATTCTCGCTCTCCTCGCCGCTTCCAGAAGCGTATATGTCCATCGCAATACTGTTGGCAGGACAGAGACTTCACTGAAAAGACGACAAGTTGTTATTTCTTGTCAAGTGTTTCCACAACAATGGTAGCTGTCTGGACAGTTTAGGTTCTGTAGATCCCGTTGTACTTGCTGTGTGGCTGCTTATATTTGACTTTGTCATGGCCCTACGATTCGGCACGTTTGCGCAAACTATATACACGCTAAGACAAAAAAAAAAGACACGCAGCGGAGGGATTACCCGAATAGGACGGAAACCAGTAGATGTTATGTACAGGTACAGACATACAAATGATTACAATTTCAGAATAATTGGATGATTTATTCAAGGGAAATGGCTTCACAAATGAAGCAAGTCAAAAAAGCGTTGGTCCATTTCTGACCTTTATGCACGTAGTAATTCGCCTTGACATTGATTGATAGAGTTATTGGATGTCCTCCTGAGGGACGTGCCAAATTCTGTCCAATTGGCACTTTAGATTGTCAGAATCCCGAGAAGATTGGATGGTCCTCGTGGTAATCCTCTTCTCAGTTGAGGAGAGATCCGGTGACCTTGCTGGTTAAGGTAGGATCTAACAAGTACGATGACATGCAGTAGAAACTCTTGCCGTGTGTGCGCAGGCATTATCTTGCTGAAAACTTGTTTTCGCGCCTGTACAACCCTACCTTGGCCAGTAAAGTCGCCGGATCTCTCCCCAACTGACAATTTTTGGAGCATTGTGGTGATTAGCCGCGAACATATAAATGCTCAGCTTGTGACCATAAGCTGGTTCCACAAGAATGATTGATGTGTTGACCCCAAATTCGTAGGACTTATTTTCGCAGAACACCACATTATTGTGATTAATTGCATACTGATTTGTCCAGGCTCAGAGAAAAATTCTACGCATGACTCAGATATTTCAATAGATCGATAAGTACCACGGTATATGATTTGTGGATGTCTATGAGGAAATCTGTGCATGCAGATCTTTTCCTTGGCTACTGTGTTTTGAGTTTATAAGAAGTGGTATTTTGACTGGAAATTTCATATATTTCGCAACTTACATCAGTGCCCCCAAATCAACACATAAAAATGTGAGCATTTCGTAAATTAATTAGATCCTGAGACACCGTGTATGGAATGGAAACTGGTATTAAAAATTAATATGATAATGAATGTTGTTCTTTATGTGTATAATTAAGCTGTGGACAGTGTCTAATATTCTAAGAAAGAAGTATGTTCCAAGATAAAGGAGCCTAAAGCAGTCACCAGAAAATCGCAAAGAGAACTCCAAGGCCTCATTTGTTGATGAATTATTTTGAGCTGCAGAATGTTTATTAAAACTAACAACTTCGCTGTCATGACTATGCGCACAGCATAGTTGCTTATTTCTTATGTTGGACCAGATATATTTGAATTTTACGTCAACAGCATCTATGGAGTCACTATCTACTGAGGAAACTGCTTTCTGGAAAGTAAAATTATATAGATGTGTTGGTATATTCTACAGACCTGCAAGCAACGTTTGACTGTATGTGTGACAGGGTGATAAAAATTAGAAATTGTGTATTTCTACAAAATTTTAAGAAGCTTAGATATGGATACTAATACCTTAAAATAGTTGTACAGCAAAATGTAGCATAAAAATGAACGTATATAAGTATAATTATTGGAATTACCATTATCAGCTGGCGTTAAGGGTTGTCTGCGCTCTTTCAGTAAGATTTATATTAAAGTTTCAACTGTTCGCTGTCTGTTAAGGCACAAGCAGTTATAGCCAAAACTAGTTTGGGAGTATGTTTACGCATATAAATAAGAATTAAGAAATGTTTTTGCCTTGTTTGCGATTGCGGAAAACTTACGTTGTTTATGTTTCAGCTTACAACTAGTTGCTGTTTGTGATGCCTGCATCAGAGAGAAGTAATACACAGACCGAAAACCTATTACAGTGACATACATTTATTAGGCGCTCAGCAGCGTTGTAATCTTGCGTTATGTGTGACAAGGGGCTATAACGGTTTTGACAGCAGAATTGCAAGGTCAGGATTTTCGATGGTAAGACATTGCATGCGTTTGCGGTTCTTTTGTGCATGTGTGTGTGTGTGTGTGTGTGTGTGTTTGTGTGTGTGTATATATAAAATATCATTGGTTAGGTCGGTACTATTAAATTCTCACGCTGCAGAACTGTTTCACCTAATTTTACCATTACATAGGACTCTTCAAACACTTAACTGAAACATTTGTTCTTCCTAGGTGGCACATTAAATTGTAAGTATCACTTAACGTTATCATCTGTCGTTGTCCGCCCCTGGTAGCTGAGTGATTAGCGCCACGAAATGTCATGCCTAACGGCCAGGGTTCAATTCCCGGCTGGGTTGGAGATTTTCTCCGTTCAGGGACTGGGTGTTGTGTCGTCCTTATCATCATCATTTCATTCCCATCGACACGCAAGTCGCCGAATTGGCGTCAACTCGAAAGACTTGCACCAGGCGAGCGGTCTACCCGACGGAAGGCCCTAGCCATACGGCATTTCCATTATCTGTCGTTGACACTTCAACAGCAATGTGTAGCGTAAGGGAAATGTTCTTTGGTCCTATAGCCAATACGTTGTGCTATCTTTGAAGATACTACACGGAAGTGATAAAAGTCATGGGATACCTCCTTATGTAGTGTCGAAGCTCCTACTGCCTGACGTAGTGCAGAAATTCGACTTGGCCTGTACTCAACAAGTCGTTGGAAGGCCCCTGGAGAAACAGTGACCCATTCTGCCTCTGCAGAAGTACAAAACTGCGAACGTGTTACCGGGGCAGGATTTTATGCACGAACTAACCCCTCAGTTATGTCCTACAAATGTTCGATGGGATTAATGTCCTGTGGTCTAGGTGGCCAAATCTTTCACTCGAATTGTCCAGAACGTTCTTGAAATCAGTCGTGAACAATTGTGGCCCATTGACAATGCGCATTCTCATCCATAAAATATCTATTGTAGTTTGGGAACATGAAGTCAATGAATGGCTGCAAATGGTCTTCAAGAAGCGAAACATAATCATTTCCAGTCAATGATCAGCTCTGTTGTACCAGAGGACCCATTATATTCCATATAAACACATTCCACACCATTGTACAGCCACCACCAGATGCACAGTTCGTTACTAGGAGCCTGGGTGGTTAACGCACCTGCCTAGAGAGCAGGATATCCCCGCTTCGAATCCCGATCTGGTACACATTTTCACTCGTCGTCGCTGATTCCGCGTAATGTCGCACTGCGGATGTCATCAGTGATCCCCTTCAGTTTACATATAATGTTCTGCGTGGTGCATGTTCTTTCGGACATGTCCGAAGTAATAGACACCACGCATTCATGTTATTTACATTATTGTTGGGCTGCAGCCTTCTTGGCAACTCAGGAAAGAAGAAGGGCACTTACAGGCATTCTCAGAGATTATCACCAGAAAATCATACAGGCCATAGAGAGCCTGCAGCCCGCTGGGAAGTGCTGCAACATGAAACAGAGTATGACCAGAACTTACACTCCAGTCACTGCAAGATCAGAAACTTTGGATCCCTGTACGAAGACTGGTAGGTACTGTTAGTGTGTATCGTTCTTTGGGTGAGTTTATATTTGAGATCACTAATGACGAAGACGATAAGGACAGTGTGGGGTAAAACAATAAAATGGCGTGCTATGGATATATGGATAATTAATCAATGATAATCAATGAGAGCAATTACTGGGTCTTCAACGGCTGTTAGCTGTAGACAATGGAGTGTCGGTCAATCAACGAGGAATCATTTGAAGAGCAGTGACGACTGAAAGGGAAACATTTACGTTCTGTGGATTGATCAGATGTTATGCTGAGTGGTTTGTAAGCTCTTTCACAAAAAAGCATTCTGACTTTACGTTCGTGTGGTATCTCAGTCTGTTGTTGACGCAGTTTTCAGGCTTGGAGTCGAATCCCTACACTCATTCTGATATATATCGTGGCTTTCACACACCCTAATTTTCCATCTCATGATAGGTAATCTTTATTGTTGTGCGATATTTGAATCTTGAAGCATGTAATTGCTATTTCCTTGAGTCACGTCAGCCTACATATCTCATGTTGACGTCGCATCCAAGAAGCAAATGAATACAGACAATGGACATCATTCCGCGGATAACAGGATTGTGTCCGCTGGCGGGTGGCTGCTGTGTGGTAAGGGAAGGTGTGGAATAAATTGCGCTGTCGAGAGCGTCACCTCAGAATCGCAGGACACAGAAGATTTTGAGTGTTGGTTGTCTTCCATTTGCCAGGTGGCGCCGAAGGAGACTGACGCTTCGTGCCGACATCGAATGTTGCCTATACGTGGTCGAAACACCAAGTCATGTGGTGAAATGATGTGGTTAATTCCTCTCCACCTACTTGCTCTATTGCGGAGGTGATTCTACCCTGAAGTTATATTTGTACTGTCACTTTTTGAGCGACAAAAGTAAAATGAATTTATCATGTCTTATTTAATTTATTACATACTTGTCGCCCTGCATGGGGCGACTCTATTTTCAAATCAGTTTGCACTAATTTACTACATTTTTGGCGCCCAACACGCGATGACATCATTTGCATTTCATTCCTTATTTACTATAGTTTATTAAATTTTTAACTCCAAGCAAGGGGTCATGACGTACGAACTCTTGCATTCAACAACGTAGGCTACTATATGTACATCTACATCTACATATTTACTTTGCAATTTACAGATATATGTTTTGCAGTGAGATCATAGAACGAATTTCATACCATTTCCCGATCTTTCTATTCTCGAATAACATGAGTGGAAAATGAACACACAGAACCTTTAATGACATTTCCATTTTCTCTTAGTTTATTAGAATGGTCATTTCTCCCTACGTAGGTTGGAATCAATAAACGGTTGTGATAACACTTGGACAAAACTGCTGACTTCAATTCTGGAAAAAGATTTCGTGATAATACTAAACTATATGCGCCTATTTAAGTATTTTTCGATGTCCTCCATCAGTAAATTTGGTAAGGATTCCATGCTACAATGTAATACTCTAGAAACAAAAATACAAGAATATTCTGGGCAGTCACTTTGGTAGTTTTACTGCACCTTTTAAATATTCTGCTAATAAAATAAAATCTTTGATTCTCTATGTCCACAGCTTTTTTAATGTGATGGTGCCACTTTAAAATGTTCCCTATTGTATATCCTATATATTTAGGTAAATACGCAACTTTTAGTCTTCCTTCCCCGCCGTCGCTGACATTAAGGTCTTCACCCGTAACCCTGGGCATGGGTTTCGTGTTATACCCCACGGGATTGGGTCCCTGCCTGAACTCAGCCATCCTAGCACTCCGGCCTACTGAAGTGTAGGATGCCCACCCCCGCGGCGTGGACGCGCCAGGCAGGAATTATCCCAGTGGAGGAATAGGGAAGGGCACCCTACCTCCCTGGAGCCAGGTTAATGATTATGTATGGTGCCACAATCAATGTGCTGAGAAGTACAGAGAATTAATAACACAAAAATTTCCAAAAGAAGTTTTCTGCGATGTAGAAAAACAATGGAGTTTATTCAAAGACACTTTAGTCGAAGCAGCACAAAAAGTATGTGGCAGGACATCTGGAAAAGAAAAAATAAGACAGACAAGTTGGTGGGATGATACCACAATCCAAGCAGTTAGAAGAAAAAATGGAGCATGGAGAAAATGGTGGAAAACTAAAAATGACGAAGACCATAAAAGATATATAGAGGAAAAGAAGAAGTGCAAAGAAATAGTGGAAACAGCAAAGAAAGAGGCATGGGAAGAGTTTACAAAAAACCTTGAAGAAGATGTGAAGAGCAATAAGAAAATGTTCTATAAAATGATGAAAAATGAAAGGAAGGCTTCTGAAGTACCAGTAAAGATGGAAACAGAGGACGGTACCATAATTGAAGATCCAGGGAATATAAAAGATCTCTGGAAAGGACATTTTAAGAAGCTGTTAAACGCTGAGGAGCAGGTACATGAGGAAACAACAAATAATGAAGAAATTGAGAGAAGTTGGGAAGCAGAATTAGGACAAATTACACGGGAAGAAATGGAAAAAACTGTGAAGAAAATGAATGGGGGGAAAGCCCCAGGACCTGATGAAGTATCAGTGGACATGGTAAAAGCAGCAGGTCCAGTGGGAATGCAGTGGCTGTAGAGAGTACTATCAAGCGTGTAGAGAAATAGTAAAATACCTGACGACTGGAGAACAGGAGACATTGTTCCCATCTACAAGAAAGACAATAAAAGACTTTGTAAAAATTACAGAGGAATAACCCTCATGAGTCATACAGCCAAGATTTTTGAAAGAATTTTACTAAATCGAATAAGTGAAAAGATAGAAAAGGACCTGAGTGAAGAACAGCATGGGTTTAGGAAAGGAAGGAGCACGACCGACCTGATATTTTCTATCCGTCAACTGATGGAAAAAAGTTGGGAGTATAACAAAAGGGTGATAATGGTTTTTATTGACATAGAAAAGGCATATGACTCAGTTGATAGGGAAAGACTCTGGGAAGAACTGAAGAAGATTGATATAGAAGATGGATACATTAATGTTATAAAGACAATGTACAGAGGCCACAGTTGTAGAATTAGAACACCATTGGGGAACTCTTAATACTTCGAAATAAGACAAGGACTTAAGCAAGGAAGTATTCTATCTCCTGCGCTTTTTAATGTTGTGATGGAGGGAATGAATAGGGCAGTTAAAGATATAGTAAAAGAAAAAGACAAAAATATGATTTTTGCAGATGATATGGTAATATGGGGTGATAAAGAGGTAGATGTACAGTTACAGCTTGGTGCGTGGAAGGAATTAATGAAAAGTTATGGATTAAAAATAAATAAAGATAAGAGTGAAATAATGGGATTTGGAAGGGAGAAAGGAATCAACGGAAATATTACCTTGAATGGAGAACCCCTCAAAGTGGTAGAAAGTTTCACTTATTTATGGAGTGAAATATCTAGGGATGGAAGAATAACTAATGAAATTAATAGGAAGTTACAGAAGGGAGGCAATTTCTACCCAACAATAAAACATCTGATTTGGAATAATGAAGTTTCAGAAAGAGCGAAACTACTTATGTATAACAATTATTACATCCCTATTGTCACCTATGGTGGAGAAACATGGACAATGACAGAAAGGGACTGGAGCAGACTGCAAGCAGGGGAAATGAAATTTCTCAGAGCAGTTAAGGGAGAAACGAGAATGGACAGAGTAATGTAGAGATTAGAAAGGACCTCAAACAAAAAGGTATGAGAGAAGAAATTGAAAGAAAGAGATTAAGATGGTATGGGCATGTTAAGAGGATGCATGGGCAGAGACTCCCCAAAATTATAGAAGAACTAAAGATGGATGGGAAAGGACCTAGAGGGCGCCCAAGAACACGGTGGAAAATGGGAGTGAGAATATCTGTTGAAAGGAGAGGTGTGACCTGGCAGCAAGTGGAGGAAGAAAAGTGGTGGGAGGACCGAGCCAAATGGAGAGGACTCGTCAGCACCCAGACCCGGCAGTAGCTGGAGCGGGTTTCGGATATAGATAGACACAACTTTTAAATTTGTGTTATCTTGTAACCGAAATTTAAGGAAAACCTTTTATCATTCTTGTAGAGACTCTCAGCAATTTTGCCCATTATGGTCTAGGGTAGCGACTTTGATTAGTAATCAAAACGTCCTCGGTCCCGGGTTCGAAACACACCATCGCTTGAATTTTGATTAATAATCAGCATTGGCGACCGAAGACTTCCGGCATAAGAAGTCACCCTCATTCTGCCAACGGCCTTGTCAAAGAGGGCGGAAGAGAGGAGAGATCTTCAGGGCCCTCTCTTGAACTTGGGGTGGGAAACTACTCCTAAAGGTGGATGAATCAGCAACGACATGAAAACGCAGAAGGCAATGGAAACCACTGCATTAAAGACACTTAACGTGTATTCACAGGACACGTGGCCTGTAACTGAAAAAGTGTCATGATGGTCACTCCATATGCAAAAGATTACGAAATAGTCCCCCATGTGGATCTCCGGGAAGGGATTGGCAATGGAGAGGTGACCATGAGAAAACAGATTGAATAACCAACGAAACGATACCGTTTTACGGGTCAGGGCGCAGAATGACAGAAGCTTGACGTGGCAGGGGAAGCTAGAAAATCTGAAAAGGGAGATCCGAAGAATAGATCTAGATATAGTAAGGGTCAGTGAAGTGAAATGGAAAGAAGACAAGTATTTCTGGTCAGATGAGTACAGGGTAATATCAACAGCAGCAGAAAATGGGGAGTAACGGGAGTTGGATTCGTCATGAATAGGAAGGTAGGGCAGAGAGTATGTTACTGTGAACACTTCAGTGATAGGGTTGTTCTTGTGAGAATTGACAGGAAACAAACATCGACAACGATATTTCAGGTATACATTCCGACGTCGCAAGGCGAAGACGAAGAGGTAGAGAAAGTGCAGGAGGATGTTGAAAGAGTAATACTATATGTAAAGGGATATGAAAATCTGATAGTCATGGGGGACTGAAATGCAGTTCAGGTAAAGGAGTGGAAGAACAAGTTCGAATAGAATACGGGCGTGGGACAAGGAATGAAACAGTAGAAAGACTAATTCAGTCCTATAAAAAATTTCATATAGTAATACTGAATACTCGGTGCAAGAATCATAGGAGGAGTAGGTATACATGGAAAAGGCCGGGTGATGCGAGGAGATTTCAGTTAGATTACATCATGGTCAGGCAGAGATTTCCAAATCTGATATTGACTGCAAGGCGTACCTAGGAACAGTTATAGACTTAGATCACAATGTAGAAGTGATGTAGAAGTGATGAAGTGTAGGCTGAAGTTGAAGAGAATAGTTAGAAAGAATCAACACTCGAATAAATGGGTTACGGAAGTACCAATGAATGACGAGATACGCTTGAAGTTCTCTAAGGTTATAGGTACAACAATAAGGGATAGCTCAGTGTGCAGTACAGTTGAAAAGGAGTAGACATCTCAAAAAAGGGGAATCACAGAAGTTGGAAAGGAAAACATAGGTACAAAGAAGGTAACTGGGAAGAAACCACGGGTAACAAGAAGAAATACTTCAGTTGGTCGATGAAAGAAAGTAGTACAAAAATATTCAGGGAAATTCAGGAAAAAAGAAATACACGTCGCTAAGGAATAAAATAAGTAGGAAGTGCAGGACAGCTAAGACGAAATGGCTGCATGAAAAATGTGAAGAAATCGAGAAGAAAATGGTTGTCGAAAGGATAGATTCAGCATATAGGATAGTTAAAACTACCGTCCGTGAAATTAAAAGGGAATACCGCTGTTAAATGCAGGGGAAAAAGTGGCAGAGGATTTGTTTAATGTCGTAGAAGAAGTAACAGAGGTCGATTTAGAAGAAATAGGATACCCAGTATTGGAATCAGAATTTAAGAGAGTTTTCAAGGACTTTCGATCAAATTAGGCAGAAGGGGTGGATAATATTCTATGGGAATTCCTAATATCATTGAGGAAAGTAACAACAAAACGATTATTCACGTCGGCGTGTAGAATTTATGAGTCTGGTGACATACCATCTGACTTTTCGACAAGTATCATCCACACAATTCCGAAGACTGCAAGATCTGACAAGTGCGAGAATTATTGCACAATCAGCTTAACAGCTCATGCATCTAAGTTGCTAACAAAAATAATATGCTGAAGAATGGAAAAGAAAATTGAGAGTATGTTAGATGACAATCAGTTTCGCTTTAGGAAAGGTAAACGTATGGGAGGAGCAATTCTGACGTTACGGTTGACAATGATAGTAAGACTAAAGATAAATCATGATACGTTCATAGGATTTGTCGACCTGGAAAAAGTGTTTGACAATTTAAAATTGTGTAAGGCGCTCGAAACTTTGAGCAAAAATTGGTAAGCTATAGGAAAAGACCGGTAATACACAATATATACAAGAGCCAATAGAGAATAATAAGAGTGGACGGTCAAGAACGAAGTACTCAGATTACAAAGGGAATAAAACAGGGATGTAATCTTTCAACCATATGTTCACTCTGTACATCGAAGAAGCAACGATGGAAATTCAAGGTGAAGGGATATCAGTGAGACAATTCGCCGATGAGAGTGCTATCCTGAGTGAAAGTGAAGAAGAACTACAGGATCTGCTGTATGGAATGAACTGTCTAATTAGTACAAGGTGTGGATTGAGACTATAACGAAGAAAGGCGAAAGTAATACGATTTGTCAAAAATGAAAACAGCGAGAAACATAATATCAAGACTGATGGTAACGAAGTAGATGAAGTTAAGGAATTCAGCTACCTAGGCAGCAAAAGAACCAGTGACGAACCGAGCAAGGAGGACATCAAAAGGAGATTAGCAGTCCCAAAACGGCCATTCCTGGCCAAGAGAAGTCTACTAGTATCAAACATAGGCCTTGATTTGAGGAACAAATTTCTGAGAATATTTGTTTTGAGCACAGCATTGGTATGGATGTGAAACATGGGTGACAAACTGCCTGTTGGCTTCTGTCTCGGGTTCTTCGGCAGACGTTCATCTCATGATGTTACTGACGTTTCGTCAGCACGAGTGGTTGACATTGTCAAAGCTACACCTTCCACTGCCGGTGGTGAACTGGAGTCGAGCTCGCGGTCGCAGACTACATGTACCTGGCGCGCCAACGTCCGAGGGCTTCTCCACGGTCATTTCCGGTGCGGGTCTCCTCTTGTTAACTGCGACGGTCGTTCGCTGCAGTACGGGGCGTCAGGATCCGTTTGCCTTAAAGCTTTCTTCTTTCTTGTTGAAACTGTTCGCGTGTTTTTGTAATTCTACAGCTTCTCTGAACAAGTACGTGTGATAGTGCTTCTCTACAGCCAGAACTTCCTTGTAGTCGAATTTTATTACGAGGTCGGTCTCACTCAGCGCGTGCTCTGCCACGGACGATTTCTCCACCTGCCCCAAACTGTAGTTTCAAAACAACCATGTTTTCTTATTCCGTGCTGTCATGTGCCAAGACATCGTATTCAGATACTTCATTAAATTAATACAAACTATATGTACGAAAATCCTACCACAAAGCAATGTTGACAATATACAGCTATATTCTTTTTTGTGTAGGTGTGACCTAAACCACGTTGCAGTCATTAGGTACGGATCTTTCGGGTAGCGAGAGGTTGTATACGATTGCTAAACTGGAGTTACTTCATCAGTATACTCCGAAAGAATAGCAGTTTGTGGGAAGACTTGCCTTTGTTAAGTGACTTAAGTTGCTTCGCCATATCGAGGGAATTCCAAATTGCTGATGCTGGCAGCTATTTCAGATTGGAACTCGGTAATGTTTACAGCATCCCTTTTGGTAAGGAATGCCGGAAAACCGTGGTTAGCAACCTTAGTATCGCTGTCGTCGGTAACATTATCATTGCCTTATGTTGTTAAGAAATTGATTTAGTCTTGCCGCTGGAATAATTTACATACGATCAGGCTGTCTGAATTTTCTGCCAGATTTCGAGAGAGGGTTTCATTGTGGTAACTCTGCCATGTCTGCAGCTCGGAAGACAAGATATCCGGCCGAGCGGTTCTAGGCGCTTCAGTCCGGAACTGCGCTGCTGCTACGGTCACAGGTTCGAATCCTGCCTCGGGCATGGATGTGTGTGATGTCTTTAGGTTAGTCAGGTTTAAGTAGTTCTAAGTCTAGGGTACTGATGACCTCAGATGTTCAGTCCGATAGTGCTCAGAGACATATGAACCATTTTTGGACCAGATATCGCGTACAGAATTTGTCATATTATTTCAAATGCTTCACGAGGCCACACGAAAAATATTCTGCAATAATAGTAGTATCTGAGTAGTATAGAAGATAAGATCAGGTAGTTAATGTAATTTTTTGCCTGTCTGTGAATACCACCTCAAATTATTAGACGTGAAAAACTTTAAAGGAAACACAATACGTTGACGCTAATTTTCACTGCTCCAGGATATGTAATAAATAAATCCTAAGTCTAATCTTCTCATCATTTTTCACATTATGACAACTGACCAAACACTATTATTGGGTTCTGTGTGCAATATCTTTGACGTCCCCTCTCGGTGAACTCACATAATCCCAATTTACACAACACTGTAGAGTAACCCATTGTGGGTGTAAGACCCTTCTGGAAGTAAACACATTACACTTTATCAAGGCGGTTTTCTTGCCTTTTACCACTAAAGCTACATTCTGTCAAGCACACAATGTTTTGTTACTGTCATACGACGACTGAGTTGAGTTTTGTACAAGCGCGATCTGCTGAAAGAAGTGTTTGCATGAGTTGACACAGAAGCCAAATACAAGTTTCAGCAGCTGTATATGGAAGAGTCTGCCAGAATCTGTGTTAATAGGCATGCAGACATGTATATAATATGAGTCACTCTTCCTGCTCCCATATAGTGGGTGTTAGGGGTATAGGAGCAGACATTTGGTCACTGATAATTTTATATGTGTCCACTGCAGTGTGTTAGTTTTTTTTCTCTGTGTATAACATGATTACCGCAAACACATCACAAAAATTAATTCCTGATATTTTCTCCACCGTCATAAATGCACCCCGTAGCGGAGGACGCATGTCAATCTAGACTACCCGTTTCGCCTTCCCGCTTTACGCTTCATCCAACCAACCTAAACGGATGCTATTACCAACAGCTGTAATTATCAGTCTGCAAATGAAGTAAATACGGTCGCAATGTTGCTGAATACACTGTACTTAGTCATCAACAGAAACATCTGTACCTTTACCCCTAACGCCTTCTATAGCTTTGGTGGCATTACCAGATTTGGCTATAATAAGGGATTATTCGGGGGAAAATATGGAGTTGGCTCTTCGTCATTTTGGCATTTGCATAGTGCAATATTTAATAAAAATAAAAAAAAACAGGCATGGCAAAAAAATTAAGACAGATGGATAGATGTAGCAAACGAAAGGTGGTGGTGACTTTAAAAGCAAAAGGAGACAAAACTTGTGCTCAAGGCAGTTTTTAATGATCTGAAAAGTTAAAACTCATATTAGTTTCTTTGCAAGCGATTTCTTGGATACGACAATTTCTACTAAAGTTACAAATTTGCTCCTGAAATAATAATGAAAACATAGAAAATTATATAAGCATGTAAACAGCAAGCATCTTCAACTATGATGTCTCAAACATCGTAATACTGTGTGCTGTAACGAATCTATGATAATTTTGTTCTCTACACATTGTTTGAAAACGAAGCTGAGATATCAGAGGTTCACTAGAGTCTACAATAGATATTTAATGTCTGATAGAATTTTGCTGAAAATTTGACAGAGATTTCACAGGAAGGGAAGTCATTTAGTGTTAACATCACATAGGGAAACATGCATCACATCGTGGTCCCATTAATTTACTAATTTCCACTTCTTTAACATCAATTTGTCGCTGAGATAGTCCCAGGATATATCTGTGGTACAAAATTGATTAATATGTAGAATTACTGCAGAGATAGAAGGTGGTCAGCAACAATTTTTAATGCTTGTAGCGGTGTTGACGTCTAGGTTGTGCTGATAAACAATTGTTAAGAAATATACTGTATACGATACGCCTCTTCCGCACTCACCAACAATGAAGTTAGACCATCAGGATGTTGTGAGCCCAGTTCAAGTGGCCCGCCACAGACGATGTCATCAAACATTTACTTCGTTTGTTTTTTTAAAACCGAACAAGAGAGCAGTTCGAAGATCGGACGTGAGTAGAATGATTTTACCGGTTCTAGCTCACTAGCTCACTGACTAGCTCAATACCGCAATTTCTGACTGATTCAACCGACTTTTTTAGACTCATTCTATTTAAACCATTCCCATCGATTTCTGAGCTCTGGCTCAATACCTCAATTTCAGACTAACTATACCGATTTTAGCTATTTACCTCATTTTTTCGTTCACCAACCGATTTCTAAGTTCTTTATGTCATACAAAAGGTGAATGTAAGAAAAAAAAGTGGACGTCAAATTGTTCCTTTTTTACTTCATTCTATAAAAGGCGAACGTAAAAAAATAAATTTAATGACTCATTTCCCTAGGTGAAAGTAAGAAATTAAATTTGATATAATTTTTTATTAAAGGTGAACGTAAGAAATTAGAAGGTGAATGTATAAAATTATTCGATTTCCTCTTTAGCAGCCATAAACATTTTGTTCTCTCCTGCTGTCTGATTGCACATTTCATATAGGTAACAAAATCACATCGCTATGCTTTCAACTACCTAGGATCAACTACTTTTTGAAAACAATTAAATCTTATCTATTTTAGTAATTAAATTTGGAACAACGATCAGTTAAATGGAAGTTAATGTAAATGGGCAACAAAATGGAAATGGACAACAAAAAATGGACAACAATGACTGTTGATATGCGAACGTTCGAACAGAACAGCAACTGAACTGAGCGGCTACAGACGGTGTCTCTTGAACGACAATTCAGCGGACATTGCTGCGTTGGGCCTCCGCAGCAGTCGCCATGTTCATTCACTCCAACTTAATGCTGTTCGTCGGTGAGGATAAACCGCGACGGGACGTCCACTGAGCGGCGACAGGAGACATTTTCAGGTGAATCACTTTTTCTGCTCCATCAGGCAGATTGCAGTAGGCATGTACGGCTTGAAACGTTTGAAAGGGAACACCCTGTAACAATAGTCGCAAGGGTCCAGGTTGTAAGAGATGGCGCTGTGGTCTGGGGAATGTTTTTGTAGAATCCTCTAGGTGATCTCGTTATTATAGAAGCCGCAGTGAATCGACACAAGTATGCATCTGTCCCTGGGGGCAATGTACACACCTATATCCAGTTTTTTTTCCTCGGTACGATAGCACAGCTGGACTATACAGCGCCCCTGAAAGTTCACCGTGGATATGTTTGGTTCGAAAAATACCACTATGAGTTCACAGTACATCCCTGCCCACCATCCTCCCCGGCTGCAAATCCAATCACACCGTGGATCACGAACCGAGAAAGTTAGCGCAGCTGACCACAGTACTGGAGTTAGCATGACTCCCTATTCCTAACCTCACTGACGCTCTTCCTGCACCTCCCACAGCGCTCCTCTCTGTTAAAGGTGGTCACATTAATACTTGTGCACAGTGGATGCGTTGGGGTAAAGTGATAAATCCTTCACTCGGCAAAGGCTGTGACGTGCTTTGGAAAAGACATGTGGATTGGATGAACACAGCTAATTGGATAACTGTGGGCAAGGTGACGTAATTGCATGTGACGTCCAAACTCTGTGCACCTCGTGAAATATGCTCGTGTACATTCAATCACCGTGTAGTCTATCTTCTACATAATTTTTGCGGAATAGTGTGTTTATGTGGGAATGTGAATATCCTGGAGGTTATCTGTTTTTATCCGTATGCTAGTACCACTGTCTCCATTACAAGAAAGAGACGTAATGTGGGCAACTGAGGGATGGTCTTCACTCCAGCGATGGATGCAAATTCCACCCGTTAAACTTAGACACGCCGTTCTCTGGAACTTCTTGAACTCCTTAGCTGTAACTTCTACTTTATTCCACCCTACTGAAACCGCATTAGTTATAAGTCTGATTGCAGAAGTGGGTAGCCAGCATTTGCTCTTGGTACATGGACCACAATTATTTCCCACTGCCCGTTATAATGAACATAAGAGCATTTTCCATCTTAGAACTTACATCCGAGAAACCCATGTTAGTTTTACCTTCCACTGACAGAATTTTGTCGAAAGGCTTAGCCTACCAGCCAATGTCCTGGATATGTTTACTCATGGACAGTTTTACTGCGACTGGCTATTAGATCCTGTTCCTGTTCCTTCCGTAATTCTTGTGCAATGTCAAAGTCAGATTGTGCCTTTGTTCTAACTGTACTTTCACCATCATTCTGGCTCCTGAATATCGTCCATAATCTGCCAATCTGCCAACATATAATAGTCCCTATGTCATGCTCTTATGAAGCTCTAACAATGCATTGGAAGGTTGTATTTCTTAAAAGCTATACAATATCGAAAACGAGGCAGAGAGAAATTTCTGGAAAATATACGGTTTCTTCTATCTCTCCAGTAAGTTAGTGAGCTACTGTTTCTCATGATTTACCTACTAGGTATGAATGTTGGCTTCCGTGTAAGGGGACCTCAGTTAACCTTCTTTCCCAAATGTGCAAATTAATCAGTTTTTATAATGTCCTTGATTTGATAAGTTTTCCCTGGCTTTGAATTTAAAACAATACTCATAGTCCTACAACAATTTGGACTGATTGCTGCTGCTACACTGACTTCAAAAGGTCTACATAGGAGTCTGATTAATTTTGGTCATGCTGGCTGTAGCAGAGCATTTCCATCTGGGCCCGGTCACCTAAACAGAGACACATTCTATCGACCACAGAAGTTTCTTGAAGCCACCACACTCTTTGACAGATTCCCAGTTCTCCTGAATGTTATCTGTTACCCAGTACCTGGCTGGGATTGAATCCTGGTCTGCGTTACCTGTCAGAGTGCCAGGAGGGAAGTGAGTCTTGAGGAGCACATCCAACGTTTCGTGTGCAGTCCTTGTACAACCATCCTCCTTCCTTAGTATGCCTCTTGAAAATGTCGGTGTTCTGGTGAGGATAATGGGAAGTCTGGCTTCACCTGCTCATGAAATACCTTCGTTTCTACTGCTCAATAAAAACACTGGATTAGGTGAGCGCATCCCAACATTTGACCCTTTGTCCTTTCCTTCTTAGCAGTTCAAGGTTATTATTCGACCAAGGTACATTCCTGTTTGTGCATTTAATGATGATAGAGAAGTTTTCATTGTACAAGGTCACAATGACAGACCTCCCTCCTTCTGCCTCTTTCTATAAAGCTACTGGACTTATTATCGAAATTTTAACTCGAACTAACAGTGAGTTTAGATCTTTCTTATACGAGTCACAGTCTGTGTTTTTAGGATTTCTATATGCCATGGTCTGTTTATCGCCCACTGAAATCCCAATGAAGTGCTCTGATAATTTATTATCTTTCTTATTAAAGTAGATCCAAAACCTGTATAACTCAATTATTCCCTTCTTCGGTTCAAGGATGTTTGTTCCCTACCGCTATTCCAAACAACTAGATTGATCTCCATTCGGTATTTCAGTAGATAATCACCTGTGCTGTTAGCATTACAGCCAACAACCAGTTGTTCATCCATGTGCAGTCAACTACCAGTCTCCTGACTTCCTCGGAAGGAGGAACACTGTTCTTGCAAGGAAGGAAGTCCAGTACAATTGGCCTCGTTCTCACACCCAAACACTATTTCATCCTGATAGTCACTAAGTCCCTAGAAAGGAAGTTCACCTTCGGTATGAATGAAGTTCCGTTTTTAATATAAAGAGATATTTTGAGGTATTTAGGTTTCTGCTATAAATCAGTTTATCTTCAGTTACTCCAAGTCATGGCACGCCCTCTTTATGTGAAACATGTTCCTGGATGAGTGCTACATCCACATCCTGTTTTCCAAGAACGCGACTCAAAATGGCAGATTTCACATTACTACGTTGCAGGTTTATCTGGAACATTTCCATCCGCCAGCTTGCCTCTTCTGATATCCTTAGTCGCCCTGACGGTAACCTGTGAAAATCCAAAGTACGGTTTCTGGTCCTGTTCTCGTACTGCTTTCAGGGATTTCTCAACGACTTCCACTACTGGGAATTGGCGATTTGATGCGTCTTTCCGGTTTATTTTTATCCCTGTCGAAACTTGCTTGCTCTGCGCTTGTAATTTCGAATAGGGTCTTTGGAGGAAGGCCATTGTCCAGAACCGCCTCTTCGTGGTCTAGAATAGTTCCTCTGCGGTCCTGATCAATAGCTTCTCATCTTCCTGTGGAGATATATTGGCCACTGTCCCCCCTCCCCCCACCCCCCAAACACACAGATAATGATTAGAGCACCTATGTCCAGAGAGACTAGATTAGATTAGATTAGATTAGTATTTGCCCCATAGATCATGAATACGACACTTCGTAATGATGTAGAATTCGGGGCTTTGGCATTCTCCAAAATTTTCAGCGAGAGCTTTCTGAATTAGCTCTTTCAGCTACGTGGTGTTAAAATATGGGTATTCTATTTGGATTGTCACCATCCAAAAAACCGAGACTGCAGCACTAATGAAAGTGATGGACTTCTCTGTCCCAAGCGGAATGGGGCTGTTTACCCCTTGTAGACATAGGCTATTCTTGGTGGTCTTCAGTTCAAATCATTTTAATTTCCTATTTTTGTTTTCAGGTAGCTTTGCCTTCCTTTTCTCTTCGTTCTCTTAGAAGTGTGCCTCTCTTTGCTACAGACAGGTTTTAGGTCTGGATTTAATGCAGCTTCTCAGTGTCGTTATCCTTTCCTTGGACTGTTCTGTCGTTTGATCCTATTGCGGAACGGCTTCCATCAGCTCAAAACAAAATGTCTGGGTATTCAAGGTACCATAAAGCCTAGCAGTTTTTCAGTTAATTCCTGTATGCTCCATCTTACGTCCCACGAGAACTCGGAATGTATCACATTAACACAAGGGGATACCACATCGCTGTAGAGTAATGAATCAGGGAGTTTGCCCAGTATCCTCGACATAGGTTCCTATCTGCTACGCATCATTCACTAATGATGGAATCACATCTTGCGGTAATCTTCCTATAGTGTTTCAAAGAGAAAAGCAGATATTGTGAAAGGGTCAGTTAGACCCGCTGATAAGGAAAATGCATTCTTCAAAGGTACTTAAAAGTATCTTTTGTAGATGGATTTCTACGTAGAAGAAATGACATTGGAGAAGATCAACATTTATTGAACATAATTATTACAAAATAAGAAATATGTGGAGGTCAGAGTATGTTCAACAACGAATCTTTTGAACAGGCGGACGGAGTCGCCGTGGGTGGCCCCTTATCCCCTCTGGTAGCCAATTTATTTATGGAGGACTTCGAGGAGAAGCCGCTTGAATCTGCTGACTTGAAACCCACGGTATTCTGGAGGTATGTTGATGACACATTTGTAGTTTGGCCCCATGGTGAAGACAACTTGTAAGACTTCTTAAGACATCTGAACTCCTTCCACGATCAAATAAATTTCACAATGGAAATTGAAAAGGAGGGATGCCTTCCATTCTTGGATGTTTTGGTTCGGTGCAGAGAGGATGGCACTTTGGGACATGAAGTGTATGGGAAGCCGACGCACACCGATCTGTATTTACGTGCAAATAGCTGCCACCATCCTGCCCAGACAATTAGTGTTCTCCGAACTTTGAACCACAGAGCTCATATTATTTCTGACGAAAGCAGTCTGCAAGATGAACTTTCCCACTTACGAAGAGTGTTTGACGACAATGGGTACTCTCCACAATAAATACAGAGGGCACTGAAAATGAAGCCGAAAGAGGCCACAAAGAAAGCAAAGGAAGATGAAGAAACCCTAAAATCGATGGCCTTCCTGCCACATGTGGGTAGCCTCTCATCAAAAATAGGACGGATTCTCGGCAGACACAAAGTAAAAGCGATTTTTCGTCCTTCACCCAAGACAGCTGCCCTCGTGGGCTCCGTCAAAGATGATTTGCTGCTCCGAAAATCTGGAGTTTATAAAATTCCATGTGAATGTGGCCTTTCTTACATCGGACAAACAACTCGTACTGTCCAAGAAAGATGTACAGAACACCGGAGGTGCACACGACTTTTACAAGCTAACAAGTTGGCAGTGGCAGAGCATTGTACTGATAATGGTCACAGTATGTTGTATGACAACGTCGAATTTTTGGCAACTACATCATCCTTTTGGGACTCGATGGTGAAGGAGGCAACTGAAATTCACTTGACGACGAATTTAATTAATAGAGATAGTGGTTTCAATCTTGATAAATCATGGAATCCGGCACTCGCTGTAATAAAATCACAAAGACGTCGTCACAGTGCAGCTCACGTTGATGTATCGATATGCCAACACAGATCGACTGCGGTCATAGATACAACTCGTGCATAAATGGACGGAGTATAAATGGACGGAGCGAGCACTAGAGCGGCAGTCTTGCGACTCACTCTGAAGATGGCAGGACGGTATACAGCCGAAATATTAGAAGAAGAAAGAGATTTCTTGCGGTTGAACACCCGAAAATTAACGGAACTGACTTTGGTCTTGTTAAAACCTTTTTGGTTATTCTGTGCTCTCGCATTTATTTTGGTAGCTCATGTTCAAATTATCTTAGGAATAACCGCCTTCTGAACAATTTATTTTGATTGCAATCTGGGTTGAGATGTACATACAACACACAGGTCTTTATTGTAGCAATATTTAGCACGTTATAGAACAAACAGACGGGTCATCGTTTGGTACACCTTTTACAGGAATAAGTGCTGGCGAGTTTATCTGTTGTGTTAACTCCTCCTTTCGGTTTGTTGCAATGTCGTATTATTTCAGGCTTCTTATGCTTTCTAGAGACATGATACAGCATGGTGTATTGTAGAGAGTTATGGAATAGCTTTATTTTCCTTTTTGCCTCGTACGACCAAAGTTACATCCCTCTGGAACCCAAAGATGATTGAACATACAGTTGTGGTATTGCTTGGCTGCATTTCGTCCGCAATCCCAGAGTTGCTGTTCTGAGAGTTTCTACTCATATTAAATTTTTCTTAGAAGTTTCTTGGCAAGATTATACACCGTAAAACAATTATCTGTGGTAATGTTTTCCTCAGTTTCCTCAACATTTTCGACAAACCTCAAAACAACATTTGTTTCTCGTTGTCCATTTTCCAGTTTTTACGTCAGATAACAATCACAATTTTACCTCATATTTTTCTTTGCGTTTTGAAGGTATATACTGCCGGAAGGCACGCCTTCCTCTGAATGGAACCATTTGCTTATCCACTGTGACATCTTCGTAAGGAACGAACATTATGGGCAACTGCTCCAAAAACATTTCAAAGAAATTTCTGGTAGCAGCCAGTTTATCATGATGTCGCCTAGCTGGTCGATCATTTTTGTTGTCAAATCTGAGAAATCTGTTGACCGTATGCAGACGCTGAAGTGACATCGTTGCACAAGAAACTGGCGGAGCATTCCTGATTTCCCATAGTTCATTAAGAGATTCTCCAGTAGGTTTGTACAGACAAGCTAATAGAAGATGTCCCAAGTAAGCCTTCAGTTCCTGACTTGTTTTACGAGTGAAAGTCGTATTTTTGACTTGCGATACCCATCTCATTTCTCTGTTGGTTTCGTTCAAAATCAATATCATCCTCTCTTCAGTTATGAACAGATACTTTAGTTACGTCAATCCGTTAAAGAGCAAACCCCATAGGCCCTGGAACAGGATGGAAAATGTTTTCACATCTAAATTAAAAATCTAAAACAAAGAAAAATAAAGTAAACTAGAATGAAATACAATGCCATAAAATAAATTGCAAAGAAACACAATAACACCTAAACCTGACAATAAGCAAAAAGTAAAAATACAGTGCATACAAACCCCAAGGATTTTTTGCATGATAGAGGTTTTCATCTCCTTAGACAGTCTACACAGAGAAGGTAAAAGGATAACCGTGAGAAGCCCTGTCCCAGCATCGCATTCTCCACCAAAACAATCACTAATGCTTGGACCGGGTTCCGAACCCAGAAATACAACTATGACAGCCCAGCGCCTTAGTCTCTAGACTATGATGCAGTGCAATAATAAACATAGTATTCCCATAAAATACATTTTCGTATAATATATTTATTATGCTCACCTTGCTGTTGACTCTGTAGGAAGATTTGTAGACTAATTGTGCCATTACTCCTCCAACTACATACGTTTCTGTATACAACGATACACCGCCTTTATCTACTTCACATACACATCAATATCCTCTCTTCCAGCTGATACGTCAACATCATTACTTGAACCATCAAGAAAATCTAGAAAAATCAGGATTAACGACAGAATCATCTACCATTTCATCATCTGACTCATTCAAAAGCCTTTCAAACTGATAGCCACTTATGAAACTTCTACACATTTTGGCACGCAAAATCTGGCTAATGACGTAGTTGTTATACTCCTACCTATTCCTACAAAAATAACAATGTGAAATGCGTCTGAACCATTGTAGACCATACAGTGGCAATCCCACTTATTTCAAATAAAATATTGTTAGAATTCAAACAACAATTTTTGTCTGAGTCTAAACGACCCATTCACAATATGTGTGTCAAAGCTGTGTGTGTCCGATATTATTTTATATTTTGAAATAAAACTGGGGATTAAGCAACGTCCTTTACGATTTAAATATTAATCGTGGTTTTCAGTGTATTTTAGTAAACTAACTGAGTAAGTTAGATCCATTCACAACAAGAAGGTTAAACGGCCAGTGTTTTAGGAAAAGAACTATGGGTAAAGATGCTGGGAGCAATAGGGGGTCTTCAGACATGTGTCTTCAGGTTCATCCAATGAGACCTGTCTGGCTTGGGAGAGCCTGCCAGCAACCATGGTCAGCCTTGCGACAGGACAGTGACATACAGAAATCTATCATTGATTAAAATTTATTTATTTACTAGTCAATTCTAACACATAATATACATCTGTGTATATGTATTCCTCCAAATCTCGTCATAATATGTAGGTTTTATTGCCTAATTGGCAAAACTTCTGCCCCATTTTACGATATTTCGTATTTCGTTACTTATACAAAATATTTACGTCTCGGGTGGAAGCACCTTTTGGTAACAACTCAAAAAAGAAAGTAAATAAGAAAGGCGAGATACACTGTAGGTTTGGTTTGTGTTCTAGTTCAAAATGGGCAGGTAATACAGCGACCTACATAAAAGAATATTGGAGTGTACGCTACATTTGTCTCTCCATCATGCTTCTTAGAAGTAAATACGATGATGCAGCCGTCCTAACCAATCTTCAGTTGCTGGGTAATGGGTATGTAACATTAACTACTTCTCATCTACTGACAGTGCTTTCACTCAACCTGAGGGCCAAAAGGTGAGGAAAAGGGTGCTGTAGGTGGTCACTACGGACACGAAAGAAGCAATGAGGCTCAGCCGCACGGTGAGAACTCCCAGCAGGTTGGCCACTGGGCGTCCAGAGGACACCTGCCGCGCCAGCAGCCGCAGCTCGCGGTGGGCGGCGTCGCCCACACTCCGCCCCTCCAGCAGCAGCTGCGAGCACAGCCTCTGCGTGCGCCTCGCTTCTGTCTCCACACAGTGAGCGGGCACGACGAGTATCGTCAGATGAGCAAGACTGAGGAACATAGTCAGATTCCCTTGCCAGCTACTGATATTACTCATAGCTAGGTACGATAATTTTGTTCCAAGGAAGTATACCTGAACAGTCACAAACATTGAAATTGATAGGAAATATGACACTAGAAAAACCTCATGAGCAGAGACAGCTAATTCTGACAATTCACCCAGTTTTGCATGCACTAATGTGAGAGTTCGCACATAGTCTGGTACCCTCCAAAGAATTCTAGTGTGTGATTGTAGACTCCCTCTGTACAAAGACTGTTTCTTTACAGAAATGTTACCAATATATGCAACGTCGTTACTTATATCGCGAACGCAAACATTCAGAAGTGAAAGTCTGTATCTAATCACAAATTGTAAATTTGCAAACCTCAAAAGTGACAAAGTGGTAGCAATAAAACCGGCCACAGTAAAGACTAGACTTAGCCTATGGTCATGAGATTTAATAATCGTCAACATTGGTAAGTAGTATGAACAACCGTATAAAAATAGCAAAACCAGTTGTAGTTTTACTATCTTCTTCTCACTTGTATTCACAGGACCAATATGAATCATCAGAAGTTTGTCACATGATGCTATCAACTTAACCATTGTCTCATATTTTTGTGTATTGAAGAAAACATCTGACACTATCGAAACGAAAGTCATTGTTGACAAACTCACTAATCTGAAAAGTGATATGACGTTCACTATAGACATTGTAGGGAACGGTCTGCAGTAGAAGTGTGCGGAGAAAAACCCAGAAATCAGGTGCGATATGCTGGTGAGAGTTACAATAACTAGATCCGATTTTAATTTCTTCACAGATCCAGTTTTCATATCAACCGTAAATGGCATGAGACCAAGCAACTTGCATGTGAAGTGGAATGGCTTGGTGGCCAATAGAAGTGCCTTAGTGTTTCCTGGCAGCAATGGGTGAGATTCATTCGCTGACATCACCTGCAAAAGGGAACAAGAATAAAAAAATACACTGTAATCATACTTCACAATAACACCTATTTTATAGGTAGTAATGAACCGGTTTTCAGATTTCTGGGCCATCGTCATATAACCTGACTAAATAGGGAGCCAATATACCACAAGCACATGACATTTAGCAAAGATATAGCGAAACAAAAACACAAACACAATGAATTTAATAAGTAACATATGAATGAACAGTTTTTATATTACTTTATAGTGAAAGATCTAAAGTATAAGAATGTACAGGCAATAAACGGCACACACTTGAGAATCGTCACAGAGTACTATGTTATGTAAACAAAATAACTAATGTATGGAATGATCACACACGAAAAAGTTTTAGCAGAGCGGATGAAAGAGTCTGTGGAATGTGGAGAATTACAGTTATACAATTCATTGAAGGGGAACTAACATATGTAAAAATTATAATCATATAAACTGGACACACAAATATTGGTACATGTAAAATGTAGGTAATGAAGAGGTGGATTAGAATCCAAAAATACTCCTGCTGACAGATGATAGGAGAAAGTACACAAAAGTTCAGGTAAACTATGTCATCAAAAATATCCGGACACCCCCAAATACATACGTTTTTCACATTACGTGCATTGTGCTGCGACCTACTGCCAGGTACTCCTTATGAGAGATCACAGTAGTCATTAGACAACGCGAGGAAGAAGAATGGGATGCACCGCGGAACTCACGAGCTTCGAACGTGGTCAGGTGCTTGGGTGTCACTTCTGTAATATGTCTGTACGTGAGATGTCTACAATCCTAAACATCCCTAGATCCATTCTTTCCGATGTGATAGTGAAATGGAAACGTGAAGGAACACGTACAGCACCAAAGCGTACAGGCTGACCTCGTCCGTTGACTGACAGAGACCGTCGACAGTTCGTAATGTGTAGTAGGCAGACATCTGTCCAGACCATCACACAGGAATTCCAAAGTGCAACTACTATGAAAGGTAGGTGGGAGGTGAGAAAACTTAGATTTCATGGTCGAGCGGCTTCTCATAAGCCAAACATCACACCGGATAATGCCAAACGACGCCTCGCTTAGTATGAGGACCATAAACATTGGACAGGTGAACGGTGGGAAAACGTTGTGTGCAGTGAAGAATCATAGTACATAATGTGGCGATCCGAGGGTGTGAGTATGGCGAATGCTCGGTGAACGTCATCTGCCAACGTATGTAATGCCAACAGTAAAATTCGAAGGTGGTGGTATTGTAGTGTGGTCGTGTTATCCATGGAGGGGACTTGCACCTCTTGTCGTTTTGCGTGGCACTATCACATCACCGGCCTACACTGATGTTTTAAGCACCTTCTTGCTTCCCAATGTTGAAGAGCAATTCGGGGATGGCGATTGCATCTTTCAACACGATGGAGCACCTGTTCATAACCAATAACGCATAACGCTTAGGGTGGGCCAACACAATATTGAATTCCAGCATTACCGATGGAGGATGTCATGAACTTGTAAGTCATTTTCAGCCAGGTGTCCGGATACTTTTGATCACACAGTGTACAGAAAGAAATTGTGCAGTATTACAGACTAAGATAAGTAATCAATCGGGAGTAAAGAGTAGTTAAAAGAAATGTTTGCAGGAAAAAATTACGGTACAGAAAAGAAAACGGTCGCCCGAAGGGCAGACTCAACTCATAGAAAGGTCAAAATAGCTTCCGGTTAACTTAAAAGCAAACATGTCCGAATTACGAGTGTAAAAGGAACTCCAACGTCAACCACAAACGAAAGCGAACATCAGTGGAAGTAGTACTATGTTTCCTATGTGGATAGAAGAACATAAAATAGATATGCGTATGTAAGGCATGAGGGACACATTATTAATATCTGAGATTGAAAGAACTTTACAGGACATGTGATCGAACGAATCACAAAGCATAGATAACACTGGTTCGGAGTTTCTGAAATGACTGCAGGAATTGGCAGCCAAATGTATCTCCAGATTAGTGTGTGGAATCTCCAGGCAGTCTTTTGGACTTTCGGAAGAGTGTCAGCCACACAGTTCCTAAGTTAACAGGGTAAGTAAGTGGCGAGAACGGCTGCCCAAAACGTCTGACAGGAGAGGCGTTAAACTTTCTGACCAAATGAGTAGAAAGAATTTTGTGAACCTGTTACACAGGACAAACGAAACTAGGCCACGACAAAGCGGTGCAAGGCTTTTGAAATGCCCAAAACAATAAGAACGATATATATGGAATGACGGGTAATGAACAATAAGAATGGTAAAATAAGAGAGAAGGGCGTGAGGCAGAAACACAGTCAACTTTACCAGTATTCAATCCTCAAACTAAAGAATTAACGAGATAAATAAAAGGAAGATTCTAAAGTGGGATTAAATTTCGGGGTGGAAGGATGTCGCACAAGACTTGCGGCTGACAAAGCTCTCGTCTCTAATAGGATCTATTTAATGTGATGAACTGTCTATTGACTACACTGTTTGAACTGAGAGTAAATCAAAGAAAGACGAACGTGTTAAGCAGTTGCGGAAATGTGATTATGAGTAAATATAACATCGATAATGGGGACAACGATGTCGACGAAGTAGAAGCATTCTACTAAAGTAAGTACACTAGTATCAAACGTATGTCAATTTGAGGAACAAATCTCTACGAATGTTTGTTACGAGCTCATCAATCTGTGAAGGTGCGTCATGGACTGTGTAAAGATAAGAAGGAAATGGAAGAGTCTGAAACTTGTTATACTGAAAGATGCTGAATATTACATAGACTCATATAAGTATCCAGGTGGTTGCCACAGAATTGACTAACGGAGCAATATACGAAAAATAGATTGGAAGGTATGAAGTTACTTATCAAGATATCAGAGAACATTCACTATGTTACTATACGATAAAAATTGAAGGGGACTAGAGGGATGAGAACAACACAATTAATAACTGGTTACGTATGGTTGAGATGCCACGATGTAATAAGCAGGTCGTGACAAGGGGGCGGGTTGAGAAGCGAGGGGAAATCGTCTGAGGTCGCGCAATCCAGTGTGCTGACGACCAAACTAAAGAAAAAAAACACTTTTATGGATAATAATGGGAACTCCACATCAAAGGTTTCCTAATATTTTGTGTTGTCTCCTCAGTGTCCAGGAAACTTGAATTTTTGTTTAATGTCACAGTCTTTAAATAGTTCTTCATTCAGTGAAATGCCACCTAAATGGTAGATGTACAAAATGAGGAAAATGCTTGTTATGATAATTTATTACTGTTGTAAAAATCAATAAGCGGAAGAGTAAAACTGGCCCAGAGTGCTATTTATAAACTACATCGAGTTTTCAAAGCGAAATATCTAGTGAGACTGTACCCATCAATGTGTGTTATTGGTTTCGACTCACGGCAGGGAAATATGAACTTAACTAGCAGAAAGCATTCAAGAATGAGGATCGTTTTGTGAGAGAGGGATGTATGCATGATTCGAATTACTACGAGAGTAAGAGGAAATAAGATTCAAATGTAGTAAATAGCAGAGACCTAATCCGCGCAGTACTAAAATTTAAACGTATATGGTCTGGAGATAAATGGAGGCGAGTGGACAACTGGTGAAGTTTCTTGTTCCAGTCGAAGAGGAAGGCAAAGACTGGTTCTACGTTGTAATGGATGTCGAATATCGTCTCACAGTAGGAAATACGGAAGATCATCGTGTATGAGTGTCACTGAAGATCATACTATTCCAGGAAAGTCAAGGAGAGAAATTCACCCAATAGTGGATGCTTATTTACTGATGACTGTTGTAACTGTGGTGCTCTGTTTGACTTCCTATATGTGTCAGACAACCAGTCTCAAAGTATCAAAGTCAGTAGTTGCTTCAGAGCTTAAGAGAATTCTAAATTACATATGGTTTGAACGGAGCATGGTGTCAGCTAGACTGAGTCAGCAGAGAATTACAGCTTGGTCCGAAGCGGCCTTCCTCCTGCCGGCGGTGTGTGACGTCAGCAGCTCCGTCAATATATGTGCCTTCTTATATAGTCTCCAGGCGGTCGGTGAAATATCTATAGGTATGCAAATCTTAGGCTATCGATTTCACTGTGCAAAGGCAGACACGATAAGAGATAGCATATCCCGAATTCATTAGTAATACGACTACACGATAAATACACAAGTTTTGCTTTTATCCTCAAAAGAATTAATTTCAAGCCATAGCGAATAATTATCCCCAGGGTGGAAACACTACTTTAGCGCAAATGCAACGTGTCGCCACTTTTCATGTACGAAACTATTGATTGCATCCGATTGTGAGGCAGTGGAAGTGAATCCATAATAGAATTTTATTTCTCCTTGGCCCGACTGCATCGATCGTACATTAACATAAAATAGTTTCAGTACAAGATACCGTTTGTAAATGTGACCGTAGAGCCCGAATGGAATGAAGTTATTAGATTGAACTAGTAACTGGCGTGAATTTAAACAACTATAATACCACGACTAGCAGGTTTGAATTCGAATATACCATTACCGAACCTTAAAGAGTTGCGAGACAAATAAAGTATTATCTAGATACGAAAAAGAACAATAAAACCTAGTAACCTAGATGGAGGCATACAGCGTCTGTTGCTTTAAAACTCCAGTCGCTTTCGTCATTTCAGCATGAGGTCATACGAAATAATAAACAGCCAGTTTCACGCTCGCTGGTGGCGAATTCAGCGAAAAAGCTGACACAGTCACGTACCGCATGTAACCAAACAGCTCCAAATGCAGTATATTTGGACGCTACCAGAGGGCCAGCATGAATGAGTTCCAGCCAGCAGCAAAGCTGCATCCTGCCAGCTACTCTGAGGATCAACAGCCGACAACAGAAACTACGTGAGTCACAACTAAGCAGGTGCGCTAAGAAAAGAAAAACAAGCCTTATGGGTTTCCGGACTGCGATTAGTGGTTTGATTTGTACAAATATTCCTCTATACGTTTGTCATTTCCATTGTGACATGCAACTGAACCTAGAGGTAGAATTACAGCGACAGAAACTGGTTCCTCTTCATGATTCGTGGTCTGGAAAAACATCGTCAGACGCTCCTGTGTGTTATCTAATCCTAACAGAGTGTTAGGTCTGTGTGACGGTTTGTTTTCATAATTAGTTGAAGTATGACGTAGGATAGAAATGTCGTCTGTGTTTTACATATACGACATGTGGGTTTTCATACACTAGTAGTTAGCTAGTGTCTGTGCTTCTCGGCACATTGTAGAAAGGTGTAGCTTAATATTTTAGAAGACCAGAAAACTAAGATCATCAGTCTCCTATTCACTCCCCCCATGAGTGTGCATGCTGAGATATTGAGTAATTTTTTGCATGCAAATTGGAAGAAAGCGTTTAAAATATTTGCATGCATCTACATCACATCTACATCGATACTCCGAAGGCCGCCGTATGGTGTGCGGCGGAGTGTAGCCCTACCCTGTACCGCTAGTAGCCATTTCCTTTCCTGTTCTACTTGCAAATAAAGCGAGGAAAAAACGACCATTCATATGCCTCCGCATGAGGCCTAATTTCTTGTATCTTCTCATCGTAGTCCTTACGCGCATTGCTTGATGGTGGCAGTACAATCATCCTGTAGTCAGTTTCAAACGCTGGTTCCCTAAATTTTTTTCACTGCTGTTTCTCAAAATGAACGTCACCTACCCTCCAGCGATTTCCATTTGAGTTCTCCAAGCATCTCCGTAACACTTATGTGTTGTTGAAACCTATTGGTAACGTATCTAGCAGCTTGCCTCTGATCTGCTTCGATGCCTTCCATCAGTCTGATCTGGTGCGGATCCCAAGCACTCGAGCACCATTCAAGAATATGTCACACTCGCGTGCTGCATGATGACTCCTTTGCAGGTGAACCACTCATTGCTAACATTCTCCAAATAAACCGAATTAGACGATTCGTCGTCCCCACCACAGCTCTCACATGCTCGTTCCACCTCATCTCGGTTTGCCTGTGTCAAGCAGGACACTAGTAATACTGTGTGAAAAAATTACAGGTTTCTTCTTCCTACTCATCCGCATTAACTTAAATTTTTCTACGTTTAGGGCTAGCTGCCATTAATCACACCAACCGGAAATCTTGTCTAGTCGTCTTGTATCTTTATACAGTCACTCAACTTCGACAACTTACCATACAGTACGGCATCATCAGCAAATAACCGCAGACTACTGGTTAGTCTGTCCACCAAATCATTTAGGCCTAAGTAGATAGAGAACAACATCGGTCCCATCACATTTCCATGCGGCACTCCTGACTACACTCTTGTCTCTGATGAACACTCGCCATCGAGGACAACATATTGGGTTCTGTTACTTAAGAATGGGTGACCTTGAGGGATGAAATAGTGAAGGCAGCACAGTATCGAGTAGATTAAAAGACGAGGGCTAGTAGAAATCTAGTAGAAATCTTTGGGTAACCGAATAGATATTGAATTTAACTGACGATAGAAGAAAATATAGAAATGCAGTAAATGAAGCAGGCGAAAACGAATACAAAAGTCTCAAAATAGATATCGTCAGAAGGTGCCAAATGGCTAAGCGGGGATGGCTAGACGACAAATTTAAGGATGTAGAGACAAATATCACAAGAGGAAGGTAGATACTTCCTACAGGAAAATTAAAGAGACCTTTGGAGAAAAGAGAACCAGAATATCCAGAGCTGAGGTGGTAAACCAGTCCTAAGCAACATGGGAAAGCACAAAGGTGGCCGCGCGGGATAGCGGCACCGTCTTGGACGCCTTGCCACGGTACGTGCGGCTCCCACCGTAGAAGGTTCGAGTCGTTCCTCGGGCATGGATGTGTATGTTGTATTGAGTAAGTTAGTTTAAGTTAGGTTAATTAGTGTATAAGCCTAGGGACCGATGAACTCAGCAGTTTGGTCCCATAGGTACTTAACACAAATTTCAAAAACAAAAAAACAAAAAAAAAAGAAATTTCAAAAAGCTGGAAGGAGTGTATAGAGAGTCTATACAACGGTGATGTACTTGAGGGCAATATTCTGGAAATGGAACAGGACGTAGATGAAGATAAAGTGTGAGATATGATACTGCGTGAAGAATTTGACTGAGCACTGAAAGACCTAAGTCGAAACAAGAGCACGGAAGTAGACAACATTCCATTAGAACTACTGATAGCCTTGGGAGGGCCAGTCCTGACAAAACTCTACCATCTGGTGAGCAAGATGTATGAGACGGCCGAAATACCCTCAGACATCAAGAAGAATATAATAATTCCAATCCCAATGTAAGCAGGTGTTGATAGGTGTGAAAATTATCGAATTGTCAGTTTAATAAGTCACGGCGGCAGAATACTAACACGGATTCTATACAAAAGAAAGGAAAAACTGGTAGAAGCCGACCTCGGGGAAGATCAGTTTGGATTCCGTAGAAATACTGGAACACGCGAGGCAATAATGACATCTTATAAAACAGGTTAAAGAAAGGCAAATTTATGTTTCTAGCATTTGTAGACTTAGAAAAAGCTTTTGACAATGTTGACTGGAACACTCTCTTTCAAATTCTCAAGGTGGCAGGATTAAAATACAGGGAGCGAGAGGCTATTTACAATTTGTACAGAAAACAGAAGGCAGTTATAAGAGTCGAATGGCGTGAAAAGGAAGCAGTGAAGGCGAAGGGAGTGGGACAGGGTTGTAGCCTGTCCCAGATGTTATTCAATCTGTATATTGAGCAAGCAGTAAAAGCAACAAAAGAAAAATTTGGAGTAGGATGTGAAATCCATGGAGAAGAAATAAGACTTTGAGGTCTGCCGATGACATTGTTATGCTGTCAGAGACAGCAAAAGGCCTCGAAGACCAGCTTTACGGGAAGGGCAGTGACTTGAAAGAAGGATATAAGATGAACATCAACAAAACCAGAACGAGGATAATGCAATGTAGTCGAATTAAGTCAGGGGATTCTGAGGGGACTAGATTAGGAAATGAGACACTTAAAGTAGTAGATGAGTTTTGCTATTTGGGACGCAAAATAACTGATGGTGGTCGAAATAGAGAGGATATGAAATGTAGACTGGGTATGGAAAGAAAGCCTTTGTGAAGAAGAGAGCCGGTCCGAGTGGCCGTGCGGTTCTGGGCGCTACAGTCTGGAACCGAGCGATCGCTATGGTCGCAGGTTCGAATCCTGCCTCGGGCATGGATGTGTGTGATGTCCTTAGGTTAGTTAGGTTTAATTAGTTCTAAGGCCTAGGCGACAGATGACCTCAGAAGTTAAGTCGCATAGTGCTCAGAGCCATTTCAACCATTTGAAGAAGAGATATTTGCTATGATCCGTATAGATCTAAGTTTCAGGAGGTGTTTTCTGAAAGCATTTGTACGGAGTGTAGCCACGGATGGAAGTGAATCACGGATGATAATCAGCTTAGACAAAAAGAGAATTGAAGCTTTCAAAACGTGGTGTTACAGAATAATGTTGAAGATTAGGTAGGTAGATCACGTAAATATTGAGGAGGTACTGAACAGAATCGATGAGAAGAGGAATTTATGGCACAACTGAAACGTCCCCTTTGAACAATTATACATGACTGTGCTTAACCTGACACACAATACTTTTAGCGCAACGCAATCTGACTTTAAAAAATCTCTATGAAGGAATGGCTCTGACGAACATTAAGCTATACCTTTCACAAATCACTTACCTCACAAAAATCTTCGTTACTGGAACTATTGCAATACAGCGAGCGCAACTACTGCCATCTAAATGAAAGATTCAAACTACGGAAGGCACTAACTACTGATAGGCATAGTTAGCAAATAAAAGATTTTAATAGAGAACAACAATGTATTTACCTCAATAGTGTTCAAAAGTCATAATGTATAAAGCACTTTATGATATCCAGTATTATATTTCAATACTCCGCCATCTCTCTCCCCACATCCACCACTGCTGGCGGCTCACCTCCAACTGCGCAACGCTACGTGCTGTTCACATCCAGCTGCCCAACACTACAATGGCAGACAACAATGCAAACTAGCCACAGACCGCACATAGCACAGCCAGTGATTTTCATACATAGCGCTACGTAACGTTGCCAATAAGAAAGCATAAACAGCCTACTTACATAGCCCCCATGCACCCCACAAAAAATTTTACAAATTGTTTTGGGCAGTGGCCAATAACGATTTGATAAAATTTTTCATAATTACAATAACAAAGAAATCAGATGAACACACTTATTGATACAATGTTGGTCAAAAGCTAATATTTTCTCACAGTCGATAAAGACAGTCCTGATCGTTCATCACAGTAAAATAGCAGTGTTTTTCTCAAAGTCTGAGCAGTAGAAGAAAATGCACACGGAAGTAGTGGATTTCCATGCAGTCTTGAAGAAGTAGTGTTGTCCTTCCAACGGAAAGACAGTGCTCACTCTTGACATGCAGACAGGTAATGGGCCACAACAGAGCAAACCCACAGCAGAGTCAGTCGAAGTTTTGAAGAATATTGGTAGGTAGGTAATCACAGGGCAGACCCACAGTAGTACTGGTAGAGATTATGGTGTTGGTGGGCCACCAGAGGTGCAGACCCACTGTTGTCCTTGTAGAAATAATGGTATTGTTGGGTCATCAAAGATGCAGACCCACTGTAGTCCTTATAGAGATGGCCAGCAGAAATCTGTTGTGACTGTGCAGGTGCACAATCACCATTGAAGAGTCTTGCGGATAATATAGCAAGTCCATAACCACCACTTGTGCACCCACAAAGTTTTTGGAATTGTCCTTAGAACCAGCAATGCTGTTATCCAGTCCCTTGCTGAATTATTAACACATGTGCAAACACTAACAGTCCCTACTTCTCACATATTGTCCATATACTATGACCAACAGAAACGTGTGCAGTGAAATGGAACTTACAAGTTAATAATATGAGGAACTGGCGACAATCACAACTTTATAACATGAGAATACAATTACAAAGATACAGAAAACGTCATTAAAAACATAATAATATAGATAACATTTGTAGTAATACAGGCTTTACAAAAGAATCGAAATAACATATACATCAGTGTTACAGGAATTATAAGTACCTACATAAATGATCAGAATAACTTTTGAAACATCGCCTCCACATATGACCAACAAAACAGAATAAATAATGTCTGAAACGTCCCCTTTGAACAATTATACATGACTGTGCTTAAACTGACACACAATACTTTTAGCGCAACGCAATCTGACTTTAAAAAATCTCTACGAAGGAATGGCTCTGACTAACATTAAGCTATACCTTTCACAAATCACTTACCTCACAAAAATCTTCGTTACTGGAACTACTGCGATACAGCGAGCACAACTACTGCCATCTAAATGAAAGATTCAAACTACGGAAGGCACTAACTACTGATAGGCATAGTTAGCAAATGAGAGATTTTAATAGAGAACAAACAATGTATTTACCTCAATAGTGTTCAAAAGTCATAATGTATAAAGCACTTTATGATATCCAGTATTAAATTTCAATACTCCGCCATCTCTCTCCCCACATCCACCACAGCTGGCGGCTCACCTCCAACTGCGCAACGCTACGTGCTGTTCACATCCAACTGCCCAACACTACAATGGCAGACAACAATGCAAACTAGCCACAGACCGCACATAGCACAGCCAGTGATTTTCATACATAGCGCTACGTAACGTCTCCAATAAGAAAACATAAAGAGCCTGCTTACACAACTTGAATAATAGAGGGCAAAATTAACCTACTAATGGCGTAAGTGATGTGGCAAGAAATTCAGCACCCAGATGGACAAATTTGGGGGAAAATGTATAGAGCTGCCGGCGCAGGCAGCCTCAAGGGTAGTTCACGCTGAAGAGTCTGGTACGCTTTTGGACCATGGGTGAGAGGTGAGTTGGAGGATTATGAGTGGTTTCGAAGTATTCAGATGCGTCCTGACTTTTTCATCTGGTCCCTGCATTCATTCAGAATGACACTGTTAACCTGTGACGTTCTGAGTCAAACGATGCTTACTGTTGTTTTATACTTGAATCTTCAGGCACCCGCTTGTTTTACCTTGTCTGACCCCAAATTCCGAATACAAAATAGACAACGAGGGTCATGTTCGAAACAACAGATGCGTCAGGTACGTAAGGAACCTTCGGGTATCCCTCGCGGTGAGGACAAAAGCACCGCGTCGGCCACTGTGCAGTGGTTTTACCTGAAGAGTACATAATCATGTTATGCGTCACGAGGTAGATGTATAGACGCTCAGAGTGCCACCTGCAAAGCTGTGATGAATGCCAACCAATTGACACTGAGATTCGGCAGGAAGCAACGCACTCGCAACGCCCATGATTTCACAAACACTAACTCACGTCGTGTGATGAGAGAAAGTGACTAAAGTCGTGCACTACATATCTGATTACTGAATTGTGTGCATGCCAAGGTAAACTGGTCCACATTAAATATCTGTTTATAATTTCTTAGATATTATAAGAAATGTAAATATTTTGCAGCTCTGTGCTTTATCATTTTAGTTTCCTACATTTTGGCGCCGAGTGTAGGTCCATTATCATTTCATTTCCTTATTTTACTGCAATAATGTGTAGTTCAGTCTGCACGCAATCGATGCACTTTATAAAAACTGGTTGTATGTAGGTACGTCCCACATCTTCTCCTATACCACTTGACCGATTTTAAACACACCTGATACACATATCTGTCGCTGACAGGCAACAGTCGCTGAGTGGGGGAGCGGGGGTTGGTGAAAGAACCATCTATCTACCATATTTCAGGAGACTACGTCATAAACAATGAGATGCGTGGAAAACTGCTGAATCATACTTGACCTTTAAATGTATTGCTTCTTTGCTACTAACCCTGTTCGTAACATATTTCGTAGAGAGTATCCACATATGTCGGGCAATGAACCAACAGAAATCTATCACTATACGACACATATTGCAAGAGATATGAAGTCATAAATACGGTTATGGCTGGAAAACTTCGGCTTCTTGCAAAAAGTTTTAATACATTTATTCTTTACTACTATGACACTCCTACAGTCGAGTTAACATCAGGAAATTCCTGTCTTCCGGTTGCGCCTTTGACAACTTTCAACATCGAGACGAAAACCGCCATAGGCGATAATTATAGCCTTCTGAAGAGCTATGGAGAGGCGTTGCCACAGAGGCTTGTATAAAATTGCGTTGTAGACGCATGAAGCAGCTGCGTCTAGCCTACAGAAACAGTCGGGGACACTGTGGTTATGCAATTCAATATTATGCATATTTATTCGTATGACTGTTCCATATTTTCAAAGATTTCTTCTCTAATACGTAGAAATGAAGCTTTTTTGATTTTAGGCTAAGAATAAAGTACATTTTTTTGTTTTCACTTTGTAAGTAGGCTGTTTAGGTTTTTATGTTGGTAACGCCACGTAGCGCTTGTATGAAAATCACTGACTCTGTTGTGTGCAGTCCGTGGCTGGTTTGCATTGTTCGAATACTTACCATTGTAGTGTTGGGCAGTTCGATGCGAACAGCGCGTAGCGCTGCGCAGTTGGAGGTGAGCCGCCAGTAGTGGTGGATGTGGGGAAAGAGATGGCAGAATTTTAACAGTGGACGAACTGGACGTGTGTCCGCCAGAAAGTGTAAATTTGTAATTCTGGATATCTACATCTACATCTACATCCATACTCAGCAAGCCACCTGACGGTGCGTGACGGAGGGTACCTTGCACAGTGCAAAAGAGAAATCCGGGAAGTACAAGATCAGTTGGCACAAGTGATACAAGAATTACATATTTCAGAGGAGACCCGCGCTCATGAAGTGATATATATATTATGACTTTTTAACACTATTATGGTAAATACATTGTTTGTTCGCTATCAAAATCATTCATTTGCTTAGTATACCTGTCAGTAGTTAGTGCCTTCAGTAGTTAGAATCTTTTATTTAGCTGGCGGTAGTGGCGCTTGCTGTATTGCAGTAGTTCGAGTAACGAAGATTTTTGTGAGGTAAGTGATTCATGAAAGGTATAGGTTACTGTTAGTCAGGGCCGTTCTTTTGTGGGGAATTTTCGAAGTGAGATTGCGTTGCGCTAAAAATATTGTGTGTCAGATTAAGCACATTCATTTATAATTTTTCTAAGGGAACGTTTCATATGTCGATCCTTAGCCGAGGATACCTCACTGGAATCTTCTGATTTTGTTCTTGTAGTTTGTGTAATTATAGAGAGAATTTATTGGGAGTTGTAGTTTTTCATTGTTGCACAGTAAAACAGTTGTGGCATGCATGTAGATTTGCACCAAGTTTTAGGCAGCTGCGCTTGCAATTAACGAGATATTATTTTCTGCGCTATGCTAATATGTTTTCTTGTTTTCGCTCTTCAGATTGTACTTTTATTGTTATTGTGTGGAGAACGTAACACTAGGCTTCAAAGTAAATTAAGAAATGACAGTGAAGACGAGAGTAGTGTGTTAGCGCCACCTTGTCATGAATTAACAAATATTCAGAATAGTAATTTGGTAACTGTGCATAAGGGAATGGACTGGGCAATAAATAATGGTGTAGACAGTGAAACAATTTGTGAACAGGGAAGCATTGTCGATCGATCGGTCGACAACAGCTCACCTCAGGAATCCGAAATGACAGGACAAAATTTTGCAAATACCGTAGATTCAGGGTTTGCGTCCTCACCTTTGCCTCAAATAAGTAAAGACACATTTTCTGCTTTTCAAAATGCGAATATTGCCGGTTCAAATGCACTGCCGAATAGCACTGTGGAACATGTTTCAGACACCAGTGCACTGTTATTACTAATGGGACAAAGGCTACAAAAGTTAGACACAATGCTTGAACAAAATCAGAAACAAATGGGACAAAATCTTCGAAAGTTAGACGCAATGGAACAAAATAAAAAACAGTCGCAGACGGAACAAAATCAGAAACAAATTAAAGAAACAGTTCAACAAACACGTCAAGATTTAACTACTGAGTTACATAACATCGAATAGAAATGTCAAAAAGTCTGTAATGACGTAAAAACACAAATTTGTGGGCATTTTCAACCTATTTTTTCGCGGCATGAAAATGCATTACAGAATTACGAAGCAGCCATAAAAGAACAGCAAACTATTGCTCATGAAAATCACGAGACCTTGCGCGCTAAAATTGACTCAGTTTCATCTACCGATTCGGTTACCCAACTTGCAAAAACTCAGGAAAACAAAGGACACAGTGGATACTCTAAAAATTGGTTCACAAAGACACATGGAGGAAATTAGTTAATTATGAAAGAAAGTAGTCGAACTTTCGGATCAGCTAAATAATTTATCTACGAAGGTGGATGATACTCTGAATGACACAAGACCGGTAGTCTTTAATGACACAGAAGGGTATGAACAAATTAGAAAATTCAAACAAAATCAGAATCAAATCAACACACAGTGCAAAAGAGAAATCCGGGAAGTACAAGATCAGTTGGCACAAGTAATACAAGAATTACATATTTCAGAGGAGACCCGCGCTCCAACACGGGAAGAGGGACTTAGAGATACGGAAAAGCAACAAAATGATAACACAGGGCACATCGGAAATTATGAAAGAAATTGGCAAGGTGCACCGAATTTTGAGATGGAACCGCCGATACGACGTAACAATGATCGATATGCGACTCGCTGACACAATGACTTTGACTATAAGCTGTTTATTACTACACGTAAATTCAGTACATTTAAGAATTCTGGCAACGACATTCATCCACAAGCGTGGCTTCATCAATTCTCTCATTGTTTTCCTCCCAACTGGTCATTAGAGCACAGATTAGAATTTATGTGTGGCTATTTAGAGAATGAACCAGCTGTAAGAATGCGGTCGGTCATTCACGATTGTCACAGTGAAGGAGAATTTTACCATGCCTTCCTATCAGCATATTGGTCTCAAGCTACACAAGACCGAGTAAAACATAGGATTATAATGATGAAACATTTCGAACAATCTGATTTTTCTAGTCTTGTAACATATTTTGAAGACATGTTGCACAAGAATCAGTACCTGTCAAACCCATACAGCCCCTCAGAACTTATCTGCATTTGCTTAATCAAATTGCCTGATCATTTACGACATATTATTTTGGCAGGACGTTGCAAAGACGACATTGAAGCTTTTCAGGGACTCTTACAAGTATTGGAAATTGACACTGACAATAGCAGGACTCGAAAACAGGAACACAACAACTACAGGTCATATCCGTCACGATTCCACAATGAAAGAAATAATAACTGGACACGACAAGCCTATTCTTACAACGCAAATCGTGACCAAAACAGACACAACACATATGACAATCACTAGTATAGTAATAATAATCACAGGGAAAGATCACCTCTCCGTGGCAATGACTATAACAGAGACAATCAGAGAAACAGGCAATATGGGAACCAACATAGCTATTATCAACTGAGACAAAACAATTTCAGACGCAACGGTCCACGGTGCAGTTACGATTCCGGGAGAAATTCTCCACCACATGACCGACTAGAAAGAAACTACGAAATCTACCGACATGACGACAGACGATATAATCGTAACGACAAGCCTGAATTTCATCAGAACTGGCGGGATTCAAACAGGGCAGGGCCCTCTCGACAAAGTAAATTTGTATAAGTTAGGTCTCCTAAGCTTAATACCGACGCGCGCCAACAAAGAGACAGACAATGACTCGCACCGCAGGCAGTGACGTGCGCAGGCTGGCTCAGAGAAAAATAAAATAGCTAACCTTGAGAAAAATTGCAGTACTCTTTACCTACATATACCGCATGGTAATTGCGTTCAAGTTGAAACTCTGCCTACTAGGAAGAGTAAAGGATTGCACCACATTTCACATGTAAAACCGTTCATTGAAAGATAATCTGCTTTTTAACTTTGTCTTTGCCATAAAACTTTTCATTTCACGTTACTAGTATGCTTTGTCAAACTTAGAAACTGTTAACATGCAACAATGTTTGAAGTTAAATATCCAGTCAAGAACCAAGAGAACTTATTTAAACAGAAATTATGAATGCATTGTTATAGTGAACAGACGACACAGTGTTGTTATTTGTACGTTCTTGCTCGTTAGTTGCACGATTACATAACGAATAGACGGCTTACATACCTAGAACATATACTGCTCATGAGATTTTAATGCAACATTTTGGTTTACTTGAAAAGACATTCTTTATTTGAAGCACTTTCTGTGAGATTAAAAATGACTTAGCATTTGGTTTCTTTGACAGCTACATGATTATATCACGACGCTACTAATGTGTGACACAATTTACATTGTTGCTTTTGTGCTGTATCTGTTTTATATCTGCACAGTTTTTCTGAATTCTTCTGGAAAATAAAATATGTTTTAGTTGTAACTTTTGTGGTATACCTACAATGAGACCGCCTCTTCCATAGCACAACAATACATAACATTACAGTACTTTCTTCATCACGGCAGTAATCGTAATAACTAAGATATCTATACGCAAAGCATTTCACTGTTGTTTATGAGGAGGTAAGTACATTGACTTCCACAGAACTTTGCTTACGGAGGACGATAATTACGACACTTTCACAGAATTGTCTTACAGCAAGACGCACAGTTTAGCGCTACAGGACGTGCATTTGAGTGATTAATTTTGTACTTAAAACATTTATTTTTAAGGATTTTTGAATTAGAAAGAAAGTTTTCTGTGATACATTTCATTCCATTGCTGTCATCTGTAGCACCTGATGGTATAATTACATTAAATCTCAGGGGGCCCCCGCTTACTTTGTGTACCATGTGTTTGGCGAGCACAAGGAGTCCTAGCTAATATGGTATTTGCTTACACAACCTACACATCAGTACCATATTTAACTAACACATAAATTACACAGCTATCTGATCATTAACTGAGAGAGACAAACATTATTTTACTACATCAGTGACAGATGTTTACGTAATTACACAGTTGGACAACTTCACAGTTATGAAATTGTATTTTGTCTGTACTGTGTGGACTGTTCATATTTTTTCGGAACCATTGTGATACTATGAGAGCTTTGAATGACGTGTTTGGTATGGGATCATGATGTTTAAAGCACGTTGGAGGTAGATGACAATATTGAAATGAGCAGAGAATTAGTTTTAGGTTTTGAAATTATTGCAGAAAGCTATGACGTTTTTGAGATTTGGCTGAGTTTTTATGATATTATTACGATGACAATGTGTATTACGCTGTTGAGGAATGTTTATGATCCATAAGCTGATGCTATATGAGCAATTTGATTATGCTATGTATTTATTATGATGAAATACTGAAGAAGTGTCGACGAATATGTATATGTATAATAAGGTAAGGAATAATGAGAAGTGATTAGGGACTCTGATTTGTGAAAAATGATTTTGGAATCCAAGAATCGTACTTCAAGAGTTATAAAATGTGTGTACATGCGTGAATGTATCACAATGCCGGCGAAATTTTTTTGGACACTGTTATATTCATAGGATTTTGTTTCTACACATTTGTAATGCAAATTCTCGACCTGTGAATTTTTTTTTTTTTTAATATGTGAATGTCACTGTAGTGGAAACTGCTGTCGTAAATATTTCGGTAAGAAAGCTAAGTGACCTTGATGTAATGCGTAGTAGGTGGCCAGTTGTGCTAGCCGCCTAGAGAAAAAGCCATTAGGTGGAGAAAAAAGAAGCCATTAACCTCGCTATTAACATTCCTTTGTGGAAAGCATCGCAAATATGACACGCTATTACTTGGAAACATACGATTATACTGTAGAGCACGTACTTTGTGCTACTTACTGAAATGCTTATGAATTGATGGGAAATATTCTTACATCTGCACACCTTATTATGACAAGTGTCTTTCTACGAGAGTTGAGAAAATTTCTACTGACTTATGAAATGTCACATGGCTACTGAACGATGTTTTTATGCTTTGGTTTACATGGTTGGTTATTTCATTTGATATCTAGTTTCCAGCTGTGTTACAGCATTGGTTTTATAAAATAAAATTTAAAGCATTTGCTAGTGTGAAAACTTTCTGTCAATGGATCTACTAAATAATAATTTTATGATCCACATTCTTTGAAAAAGGAGCACTTGGAAAGGAAAGAACAGTAAGAACGGACTAATAACAGTAACTGAATATATCATTTTCTTTTCAAGTACTTGGTAATTTTTTTGTAGAATAAGTTGTTGTGGTGCACCACTTCAATTACATAGACATTAACATGTGAATAGACATTTCCCTTATCTGCATTGTTGTCTTTAGTGCATTATTTTTTCTGCTTGAGCTTTGTCATGTTTAGGTATAAGTTATAGCATTTGCTGCTGCTGTTTGCCAGGCATAGTGTTACTGAATTTCACTTTGTATTACTCTGTTAAACCAGTTTTACTACTGATTTATTTTTCTTGTTTGCTGCACATTGCCTTATAATAGTTGTAATATTGCATTAGCTTTGCTACTTTAGATATACTGCTGCTTGCCTTGCCAATTTCCATTTGTTTTGGTCATTGATGTTTGTGTTAATATGTTATGTGTTGCTACATTGCCTCGACCCTTAGTATATGCATCTGAGCTCAGTAGATTTAAGTTAGCTTAAGAGGGGGTAGGCTACATATGAGAATGAGTTGTGATGAATTGGAAGAAATGCATGGAAATGTTATAAGAAAATGGTTTGGCCAATAAAGTTGTGTATGGTTGGATAGGATCCTTTTTTTTTTTTTTTTTTTTTTTTTTTTTTTTTTTTTGCAGGAACAAATCTTGAAATAAGAGAAATGATCTATGGAATGAAGTTTTGGGTTGGACTGCACTACCAAATGTTACACTGGGAACGAACCGTGTCCTTTCCTTTTGTGTTATTCCACTATGTGTATTTGGGTTTTTCCTACCTTTATGTGTTTAACTAATAAGATTTATGTTGTAGAATTTTTCTAATACTAAGCTACATACACTATGATAAGGAATACTGTTATCCTCAGATATAATAGCATTAATAATATGTTATTCACTTTGTAAAGATGTTTAGACATTATTTTTGAAAGCTATTCTGATCTTTTATGTATTTAATTATGTCATAATTACTGTAACATTGATGTATATGTTTATTTCCATTCTTTTGTAAAGCCTGTGTTAATACAAATGATATCTGTGCTGTTATGTTCTTTAATGATGTATATTGTACCTTCGTAATTGTATTCTTATGTTGCAAATTTATAATTGTATAGACACCAGTTCTTCAAATTAAGTTTTATTTCACTGCACACGCTTTTGTTGGTCATAGTACACGCTGAACATGCGAGAGAAAAAAGGGGAATTTTAGCATTTGCACATGTGTTAATAATTCAGCATGAGACTGGTTAACAGCATTGCTGGTTCTAAGGACATACCAATAACTTTCTGAGTACACAAGTGGCGGTTTATGGACCTGCTGTATTGTCTGTAAGACTCTTTAATGGTGACTGTGCACCGGCACAGTCGCAACAGATGGCTGCTGACCATCTCTACAAGGACTACACCTTTGATGACTCACCTATACCATTATTTCCACAAGGACTACAGTGGGTCTGCACCTCTGGTGGCCCACAAATACCATAATCTCTACCAGAACTACAGTGGGTTTGCTCTGTGATGACCTAAGTATCAAAATTCTTTAAAACTTCGACTGACTCTGTTGTGGGTTTGCTCTGTAGTGGCCTGTTACCTGTCGGCATGTCAAACACTGTCTTTCAGTTGGAAGGACAACACTACTTCTTCAAGACTGCATGGAAATCCACTACTTCCGTGTGCATTTTCTTTTACTAATGATACTTTGTGCAAAAACTGTAATTACTATAGTGATAAATGATCAGGACTGTCTTTATGAGAACAATTTTTGCTTTTGACCAACAGTGTATCAATAAGTGTGTGCATTTGATATCTTTGTTGTTGTAATTATGAAAAATTTTTCAAATCTGTATTGGCCACTGCCCAAAACAATTTGTAAATTTTTTTGTGGGGAGCATGGGGGCTATGTAAGTAGGCTGTTTAGGCTTTTATGTTGGTAACGCCACGTAGCGCTCTTCATGAAAATCACTGACTGTGCTGTGTGCGGTCTGTGGCTGGTTTGCATTGTTGGAATATTTACCATTGTAGTGTTGGGCAGTTGGATGCGAACAGTGCGTAGCGCTGTGCAGTTGGAGGTGAGCCGCCAGTAGTGGTGGATGTGGGGAGAGAGATGGCAGAATTTTAACAGCGGACGAACTGGACGTATGTCCGCCAGAAAGGGTAAATTTGTAATACTGGATATCACAAATTTTATATATATATATATATACATATATACATATATATATATATATATATATATATATATATATATATATATATATATATAATGACTTTTGGACACTATTAAGGTAAATACATTGCTTGTTCTCTATCAAATTTTTCATTTGCTTAGTATGCCTGTCAGTCGTTAGTGCCTTAAGTAGTTAGAATCCTTTATTTAGCTGGCAGTAGTGGCGCTCGCTGATTTACAGTAGTTCGAGTGATGTAAGTGATTCATGAAAGGTATAGGTTACTGTTAGTCAGGGCCATTCTTTTGTAGGGATTTTTCAAAGTCAGATTGCGTTGCGCTAAAAATATTGTGTGTCAGTTTAAGCACAGTCATTTATAATTTTTCTAAGGGAACGTTTCATAACAACTAAAAGAGGAATTACAAAATGAATTCCTGGGTACAACAGGTTTAGAACCTCGTTGTCTATAAAATAGTGTTTCAATTTTCCCTAATTGCTGCTGGAAAGTAAGTTATTATCGAATTCATAATATCGTTATATGTCACTCTCTTTGGACAACAAGTGTACATTAAAGCAAGCTTTAGAGACAGCTGCTTGTCACTCGGGTAAACCTCAAAGGTGATCGCGGTCACCCTCCACTTAGACCCTTTGAAAGCTTGTAGGCTTTTCCGATTATACTTCCAGCTTGAGCTTTGTGACCTTTCACGTATTTTAAGCGCTGTACTCCACTCAACGTGGTTCGAGTTGAGCTTTTACCTTAAGCCAGACAATCTCTCAAGCACAGAACCTTTCACCTTGTTTTCATTAATCGAATAAACTTGTGGTAAGTGATTGTGACATGGTATAGGTTACAGGCTACATATTCATCGGCATCGAATGCATATGGCTGGTAGCTTAGCACATCATATGGATCCCAATTGCTCATCTTGTTGATAAATCTTTCGGGACCGACACAACGTTGGTTGATCGAGATGTCTCTCTGAAAACTTATTGTGAAAACCTTATTTAAAAAAATTAGAGAGATGTTATTGAAATAAGGATGCCCTGTGGTCTAGGGATAGCGTCTTTGGTTACTAACGACCTTGATCCAGGATTCGGTCACTTCCAACGATTGAAATTTCAGTAGAAAAAGCATCAACAAGATTTCAGGATTGACACAGTGCCTCACACTTACAGACTGTTAACAAAGGTCCAAGCATACACAATAGGCTCCCAGATATGTGAGTGGCTCAAAGACAACTTAGGTAATATAATCCAGGACGTTGTCCTCGACGGCGAGTGTTCATCAGAGGCAGGATTGCCCAAGAAAAGTGTAATCGGTCCGGTCTTGTTCTCTACATACATAAACTGTGTGACGAACTGAGTGAGTAGCTAACTGTGGCTGTTTGCTGATGACGCTGCGGTGTACGCGAAGATGTATTTGTTGGGATCTGTAAGAGGATACAAGACGGCTTACGAGTAAACAAATGTCCTATTTCGTGTGATGAACAGCAGTTTGATCTAAATGTGGAAGTTTATGCAGACGAGTAGGAAAAAAAATCCCATTACATCCTAGTACAGCATTGGCAGTCTGCTACGTGCACAGTCACGTCTATTAAATACCTAGGCCCAGCGTTGCAAAGCAATCTAAAATGGAACGAGCACATAAGGACGGTATTAGGGAAGGCAAATGGTCCACTCCAGTTATTGGGAGAATCTTGGGAGTGTGTAGTTCATCAATAAAGGAAACCGCGTGTAGAAAACCAGTGCGGCACATTTTTGAGTACTATTCAAGTGTTTGGAATCTCCGCCAGTTCGGATTAAGACTGACGTCGAGGTAATTCAGAGGCCGTATTTTTCAGCGATAACTTTGATCAACACATGAGTTTTACCTAGATGGTTTGTGATCTTAAATGAGTATCCCTGGAAGGATGACGACGCTCATTTAGAGAAATATCTCCAACATTTCGAGGCTCTGTCAGCCAATGTGTAAATATTAATTTTAATTTTAATAATTAACAGCATCAGTTGCACCGTTTACCTTGAACTTACCTACGTTTCAGTCGGAATAACTCAACGTCCTTCAGAAAACAGTGACAACCGTTTGTCCATAGTGGACATCTTCAAGCTAAAAAAATATTAACATTTCGAGAAACACAATTGAGAACATTTAGACAACCGGTTTTTAATCTGACTGCACAACGAATCTACTGTTGTCGGCGAACATTTCGCTTAAGGACGACAAACATAAGAAAAATTAGGGCCCTTATGGAAGCAAATAGCCGGCAGTTTGTCCCTCGACCTATATGCGGGTGGAACAGGAAAAGATATGACCCATAATGTTACGAGGTACCTTCCGCCATACGACATATCGTGACTTCACTATCTGTCTTGATGTAGACGTAGATATCGTAAGCAGAAGATGAGTTAGAGATATACGTCGAAACTGACCGGGTAACCGAGAGTAATTTAAAGAGAGATGAGAGTATGGTGACCGTGGTGGGCGCTACAGTCTAGAGCCGAGCAACCGCTAAGGTCGCAGGTTCGAATCCTGCCTCGGGCATGGATGTGCGTGATGTCCTTAGGTTAGTTAGGTTTAAGTAGTTCTAACTTCTAGGGGACTGATGACCTCAAAAGTTACGTCCCATAGTGCTCAGAGCCTTTTTTTTTTTTTGACCGTGGTGGACTGGATCGTTGCTACAGGGGAAGGGATAGAAAAAAGTTTGTGAGAGAATATGGACTCGATAGCAGTAATGAGACAACAGATAAATTCATTTAATTCTGCAACACGTTTCAGCCGCAAATAAAAAACACAATGTTCAATAATCACAGCAGGACTACCAATACATGGAAAGCGCCTGGAGACACATACATGTACCGGCTGTATTATATCGCGGTGAAACAGAGATTCCGATATAAGAAACCAAAATTTAACACTAATGTACGCTTTACTGTTTTGAATTACCATTTCGTAGACCTGTATATACCACACGCTAAATGCCCATGAACGGTACGATGTAGAAGTGATTTTTAAATCTCGTTGACTATTTAATACATCTGCAGTTAAAGTTCCTTGCCCACAGAATAACCGACGAGAGTAAAATTCTAGTTGTACCTGTAACTTAATTAGGTTTCTTCTGTAGCTTCTCCTTCCAGTAATTTATGGACACTCAAACATTGACCGTAGTGTATGGGACGGTGACAAGTACGCTGTATGTTCGTGAACTACAAATTATTAATCAAACTTTACACGAATAACTGTATGTCTTAGCATTGGATACTTACTGCTTCAACTTAATGATGGGATACCAAGAAGTTCTATAGAGCTAAAAAAAAATGATTCAAATGGCTCTGAGCACTATGGGACTTAACATCTGAGGTCATCAGTCCCCTAGAACTTAGAACTACTTAAACCTAACTAACCTAAGGACATCACACACATCCATGTCCGAGGTAGGATTCGAACCTGCGACCGTAGCGGTCGCTCGGTTCCTGACTGAAGCGCCTAGAACCGCTCGGCCACACTGGCCAGCCTATAGAGCTACTTGGCTGCGCAGTATGGCAGTATCTTAGCGTACATACGATGCAAATAATGACGTAAGAGCGGATGGATCCACCACAGACGCCGCGGTGACGCGTTGTCGATACTCTACTTCTACTGTCTCTAAATAATGACGTCAATATACGCTACCTCCATTACTTAAATGAGCGCAGCTCTTAAGATATCGACAACGGAACATTATGCAGCAGCGTAACGAGTTGACTACCTAAAACTGAATCGTTAAAAATAAAATAATGTATGTGAAGAATGTAGAGTTTTTAAAGTTACTTATTATTTTGCCAGTTAGATCACTATTTTAAACGCTCAGTATAGATGTTTCTTTATTTCTATTACGACATGAAATATTTATCGCAGCTTTACCGCAAAAATAACTTAGTAACCAGTATCAACTGCAAAAAGTGGTTGCCTGTGAGGGCTGCGGGAACCGCGGTTGGGTGCTCCTGAGCGTCCCTAAGAATGAGGGCATAGCTCACACACAAAGGATGCTGGAGCAAAGCATTCAAACACACTTTTTTGGTGTTGAACTGAACGGTCACTGGCTTGCTATTTGGTAAGATGATTGGTGTTGTTGTAATGAATCATAGACATTGTCAAACAGCCGGCCGGTGTGCTCGAGTGGTTCTAGGCGCTTCAGTTCGGAACACCGCGACTGCTACGGTCGCAGTTTCGAATCCTGCCTCGGTCTGGATGTGTGTGATGTCCTTAGGTTAGTTACGTTTAAGTAGTTCTATGTTCTAGGGGATTGATGACCTCAGAAGTTAAGTCCCACAGTGCTCAGATACATATGAACCATTTTTGAACCAATGCCAAACTACAAAATATTGTCGTTAATCATTCGATGAGGTAGTTACGTTTTATGGTTAAATTTTTATCAGTTCCAGTTGTGTAACTGCTATGGACAGTGGCAATAGACTTACGACACTTGTTTCATTACTAGTATTTTCTTCTTCTGCGAGGTCAGTAGCTAAGATGCGTCTAACAGAATTCAAAGTAGTCACTTAGTCTAAAAGACTATTACGGTCAGTTCACTGCATTTTCCATCAGTTTAATTTCCTAAATGCCTTGTATCACATATACAGGATTCGTTCACATTATAAGTGCATATTTACGTTTTAAATAACATGTGTCGCTTGTATACTAAGGGAGGTATGTATTATTTTGTTTACTTGTTTTAACAAATCGGTTGTATGATGTGGTATCTAAATACTCCCACGTAGTACGATTTCCTAGCCGTTGGTTTGTTATTTAAAAGCATTGACATGACTGATACTCTACAGCCATTATACGATATCACCATGCCGTACGGTAATTTTGGCTCTACGAAGAGAGAAATTCCAACACTCTCACACGATTCTTCAAATCAAAGATCGCTTTCAGCCTTTCAGCCCTCTACGAACGCATTATTCAGGGTAGGTGTGACGCTGGAGCAACTTGTGGAGACAATGTACTTGGCTCTACACAAGTGTACGTGTCCGATGTTTCGTATTTGACCATTACGATTACGAATCAATGGACAGTGAATGTTTTTAGGTCGAGTTGCTAAAATATATTCACTATTGCTGAAATATTACAGATCGTTTTTCGTACTCACTTACATTCAATTTACATCCTCTATGCTCGCTATTTACCATAGAGCTACTGAAGTAAGTGTGAACTGGTACTACCATTTTTCTTTTCGCAGGTCGTTTTTATTGATCTAATTTCTTTTTATTTGGGTTCTACTGTTGATTATTGTGGAGGAATGTTGATTATTCCTCTGCTGTCGCTTATCTTGCGATTATATACAAAGATTTCGGCTATTTAGTGGAAAGTTATTATCATTTTTCTATTATCAGCTGTTACGCTTATGTTCTACAGTGGATTAGTGTCCTATACTGTAGAAGCTATTTTTTTGTGTCTTTCGGTATTCGTTACGAGATGAAATGAAATGTGTGTGTGGCTCGGTTCTCCCGTCAGGTAAACTGGTCGCAAGTTTTCTAGGTGACGCCACTTTGGCGAATTTTGTGTTCATGATGAAATGATCATGAAGACAAACGACACCCAGTCTCTGGGAGGATAAAATCTCCGACCCGGCATGGGAATAAAACTCGAGCTCCTTGCATAGTATTTCGCTACTCTGCTGACTCACCTATTGCGGTGGACTTAAGGAGAATGAGGGAACTTGTAACAAAAAGCAGTAGTTTGTTAGTAGTCTAGATAGGTGTGAGAAGTCTAAATTGGTGTAGCTGACTGATTCTAATAACATTTAACTGTTGTGGTGCAGACTAGAAGTATACCTGCTGTGATGCTTTGTCAGATAACCATGCAGATTCTACCACTTGTCATGTTCAAATTGAAAAACCGAATGTTGGACTTATTTGCTTCCAGGACATGATAAGAATTTTAGCAGCATAAAGGATAAAATAGAGGCTAAGTAACAGAATAACCGGAGTAATTAATGGACTACAACAAGATATAACAACAATAACAAAATAACTATAACAAGAAATGACACAGGTAAATTAAAAGACCAAGTAGGAGATAAAGCAAAGGAACACGAAGTTAGAGGTTACTGCTGGCAGATTAAGAGATACTGAAAGTATGTGAGAATACGGCTACTCATCATGTGAAGGGAAATAAAAATCTGATAATCATGAGGAATTAGAACGCGAATGTATGGAACGGAACAGAAGAAAGGATTACTGGAGAATGTAGGATAGGCCGCAGAAGTGAGAGAGGAGAAAGACAATTGGAGTGCTGCAAGAAATTTCAGATGGTGCTAGCGAATACCCTGTATCTCAAGACGAGGAGGTGAACTAAGAAAAGGGCCAGAAACATGGGATGATTCCATGGTCAGGCACAGAGTCGGAATTCAGGTATTGGATTGTAAGGCGTATCCAATAGAAGATACGGACTCGACTCACAATTTAGTAAGGATTATGTTCAGACTGAAGTTTGTGCCACTCATTCGGAAGAAGCGAAGTAGAAGGGTGCCGCGATAGTTCCGTAGTGGAAAATGATAAGACACTTTTGGAGATCGCTAACGATGAGGTACTCCTGTAAAGAATTTCCCACTAGGCATTTCAGTTGAAAAGCATTGGATATCTCTAAGAAGGGCAATCGCAGATATTAGACTGGTTGACATCGATACAAGGTAGGTAACTCCGAAGAAACCTTTGGTTACAGAAGAAATACTCAAACTGGTAGACAGAAAAAGGAAGTTCATAAATGTTCAGGGAAAAACAGGAGTACAGCAACATAAATAATTTGCTAATGAAATAAAGAGAAATTGCAAGGCAGCCAAGGCAAAATGGTGAGAAAAAAATCTTAATTAGCCGTAAAAGAAATTGCCGTCAGAAGGACTGACTCAGCATATAGAAACGTCAAAACAACTTCCTTGTAATTAAAAGCAGGGATTCAACGGAAATTCCTTTGTTACACGCAGATAAAACAGCGAATAGGTGGAAAGAGTGCAATGAAGGCCTGTATGGGGGGGGGGGGGGGGGGGGGGAGACTACTATTCTGACTTGATAGAATTCGGAAACGAAGTCGATTAGGTTCAAATGGTTCAAATTGCTCTGAGCTCTATGGGACTTAACATCTGAGGTCATCAGTCCCCTAGAACTTAGAACTACTTAAACCTAACTAACCTAAGGACATCACACACATCCATGCCCGTGGCAGGATTCGATCCTGCGACCGTAGCGGTCGCGCGGTTCCAGACTGAAGCGCCCAGAACCGCTCCGCCACACCGACCGGCCGATGTCGATAAGGGACACGTCAAAATTTCAGCATTAGAATCAGAATTTAAACCAACTCTGGAAGACGTAAGATCAAATAAAGCAGTTGGGATAGAAAAACATTCCTTCGGAATTTCTAAAATCATTGTGGGAAAAGGCGACGAAAAGACTATTCAGGTTAGTATGTAGGCCCCATGACACTGGTGACATACCATCAAAATTTCCGAAAAACTCGTCCACACATTCCCTAAGATGACAAAGACGGATGGATGCGAAAACTATCGCACAATCAAGTTAACATTGCGTGCACCGAAGCCTCTGACATAAGTTATGTACAGAAGAACGGAAAGGAAAACTCAGGCTATTTTAGATGATCGGTATAAGAAAGGTACAGATAACAAAACAGCAATTCTGACTTCGCGCTTGATACAGGAAGCAAGACAGAAGACAAATCAGGATATGCCCACAGGATTTCTGGAAGAAGCGTTCGACGATGTGAAATGGTGGAAGTTCGGAGAATAATAGAAGTAAGTTACAGGGTAAGACGGGTTGTATACAATATTCATAAGGACCAGGAGGGAGTGAAAGATTGGAAGACCATGTACGAAATACTCGGATACGAAAGGGTGTAAGGCAGATTTCGCTGCTACTGATCCATCTCTCCTTGGAAGAAGCAATGTCGGAAGGTTCAAGAGTGTGATTAAAATTAAGGGTGAAAAGATATCACTGACAAAATTCGCTGATGACATTGTTATTCTCAGTGAAAGTGAAGTAGAATTACAGGATCAGTCGATTGTAATGAATAAGGATTACAGATTATGGACTGAGGATAAATGAAAATAAGGCAAAGAAATGAGATGCAGCAAAAATGTGAACAGTGCTAAACCTAACATAAAATTGATGATCACGAAGTACTCGAAGTTAAGGAGTTCTGCATAAATATCCGACTAGCACAGACATAGGTGGAATTCCTATCCAAAAGCAGTCCATTGGTAACAAACGTATGCTTTATTCTGAGTAGGAAATTACTGATAATATACGTTTGGAGCTTGGCATTGTGTCATAGTGAACCATGGACAGTGGGAAAACAGGAACAGAAGACAATCGAATCGTTTGACATGTTAAGCTACAGATGAACGACGGATATAAGATGGACTCAGCGTCTGCGACTCTGTGGGTGCTCGGTGTTCGCAGACCACACGTCATCCGCTCCCCTCACCCCACCAACCAGAAATTTTTCTTGTACGCAGACTCGGACCCGCCCCCCCCCCCTCCCCACACACACACACAAATGGAAATTTTTCTGGTGCGCAGTACAAAAACACTACATGGGCAACAAAAATGAAACAGAATAATTAAAAAACAGAGTAAGTGGGGAAAACTGAAAGCTGTCAGTTCTGCTCTCGCGCTGGTTCTTGTAAGTACGGCGTAGCAGTTTTCCGTACTCGGGAAACAACTGACAAGTGCTTAGCACTACTCTGCCGTGGAGACATCATGAAAACGATTTCAACCGCCTGCTTTGCGTCGATAGATACTCATTCACTCAGCAGCGTTCAGTTTTGAGTAGTAAGTTTTAGTGTATTTTTATTGCGTAATAAAAATTCAATACAATTGTTTACTGTCACAATTTATTGTGTTTATTTCTTTGTTGTAGTTAATTTTTGTAATGCATAAAGTCATTGTTCGCTCAGCAGTGAATAAAAGTAATTCGGCTACGACATTTCCTGGCAGTGGTTGAGATGGCTCCGATCCAGCTGCTTTATCGAATGAAAAAATGAAAACTGGTCACGATGGTGGAGGCCGTTCTTTCAAAAGACTGTGGAAACACGGAGATAAGTGAATGCAGTATGACAAAAAGTGTGGCAAATTGTTTTACTCTGTGTGCGATGAAATGAGTTCCTTTTGCGAAGAAAACTAAACTAGACGAACATACGACAAAAGCATTCGACCACGTTTAGTTTTGTGCTTGGGACAAACATTAGAGGGGAGTATTGTCATCAAAAGTCGAATTATCATATGTCTTGCAATGTTTAGTCCCAGAGGGTAAGGTGGGAGAATGAAAGTCTGCAAGAGCAGCTCTGTTGAGTGTTATCTTCACTGCTTTGTCTCACAGTGCATCGGTTAGAATCCGTCTTGTACAGTTGAATATGTAATTATAATGGATTGTTAGGTTTTGAACATAACATCAATTTGTCCTCTTAGCTTCGGCGCTTATAGCACAAATGGCTATCGGCAAACATCCCAGACGAAGTAAGTCGTGTTGTGGCTCACGATCTATGTAGTTTCAAAACGGTTGTAATATGTTGACAATACTGTTCGATAATCGTGGATGAAAATATTGGTGTATGTAGACACGAGCAAGTCCACAAAAAAATTTAGAGTATCAAATATTCATTGCATTTTTACATTTGGTTCTCATTCACCTACTTTTTCCATACATGTCCTGTGATTCATTTGTCACTTATAGCTATTTTCCTTAGTTATCATGTAATCGCAAGCATTAATCTAGTTTAACTTCTTAGTCTTGAAACCGGACGCCAATTTTAGTAACTCATATTTTAATAAGGATTATGTGTCAGCTAAAGGGATTTGCAGAAAATTTCACTGTCTTAAGAATGTTAGTAATGTTACCAGCGACAAGCAGCACCTATTGTTATTCTATAATTTACCGTTAATTGTCAGTTTCATTTGTAAAACGACTCCTAGCGTTCGAACAATATGGATAACGATCTTATGAAATTATTATCAGGCTCACTATCGGCAACTACAAGCATTCACGGGACAGGCGTGGACCACTGTCGGCGCCAGTTTCCGCTATGATTCACTAGCTGGGGCACCTGCGCAAGATGTCAATGTTTTCATCCCAGCCGACACAGCTGTTTTTCTAGGTACTATCAGGAGTTCAACAGAACAGAAGAGAATTGAAGCATTTGTGATGTGGTGTTACAGACGAATGTTGAAAATTAGGTGGAATGATGGGGTGAGGGGTGAGGATGTTCTGCACAGAATAGGAAGTGAATATGTGGAAAACACTGACAAGGAAAAGAGACAGGATGATGTGACATCTTTTAAAACATCAGGGAATAACTTCCATGGTACTAGAGGGAGCTGTACAGGACAAAAACTGTATAGGAAGAAAGAGATTGGAATACATCCAGCAAGTAATTGACGACGTAGCTTGCTAATGCTACTCTGAGATGAAGAGGTAGGCGCAGGAGAGAAATTCGTGACAGGCCGCGTCAAACCACTGAGAAGACAGATGACTCAAAAAGAAAAAGGTTAATTACCACTTTTCGCACCATGCAGATGTTTTGTCCTACAAGACTTTCACGGTGAACTCCGTATATCCTTCCAGTTTCATTTAATGTGTTTCCGTCAGTTACTACTAACTGTGACCTTCTGACAGGAAACCAAGAGACCTGTCGCATAATTGACAATACTTCACAGGGGTGCAGTTTGCGTAGAAGCTGCATGTGAGATTGGTGTAAGAAGCTTCCAGGAAATCTAAAATTACAAAATCAGGTTGAGATCATCTGTCGACAGAATTCATTATTTACTATGAATTGTGATTCAAAAGAACCATGTTTCCTCAATCCGTGCTGTCATGTCCCAAGACATCGTTTTCAGATACTTCATTAAATTAATACAAACCGTATGTACAAAAATCCTACAACAAAGCGATGTTGATGATATACAGCTATTTTGTTATTTTGTGTAAGTGTGACCTAAATCACGTTGCAGTCATTAGTTACGGACCCTTCGTGTAGCGAGATGTTGTATACGATTGCTAAACTGGAGCTACTTCATCAACACACTCCGAAAGAATAGGAGTTAATAGGAAAGTATAGTTTACTGCCATTATGTAGACAGGAGTGACACCACCAGCAGTCGACAAATGGTGTAAACGCCCATAAGATGACCCCTACGTCTGGTTGAAACCGGTTGGCGGTATAATATTAATAAATGCGATTTGTTTTTGAATAATTGATTAATCATACTAATCGCTGCTTCATCTCCACAACCATGTTGTCCAAAAAAGTAGTTCAAGTGGGCCAACACAGACGATGTCATTAAACGTTTACTTCGTTTGTTTCCTAAAATCGAACAAGAGAGCAGTTCAAAGCTCGGTCGTGGGACGGTAGTAAAAATCGAGCCCGAGCCAACGACTGAATAATCTATTGCGCCATCGTCCATGCTAGGAGAACAACTGGCACTATTTATACTGGAAGGCAGCTTGAAATTCGGCGCAATGTCCTTATCGGCCAACTTCAATGCTAATTAACTCGAAAACATCGCAACACATAGAAAGGAAAACTATTATTTTATTACTGTAACAATATTTGGTCGTGCGAATCCAAATCTCAGTGTATTTTACAAAAACACCAGTTGCGACAGTGAAGTTGGATAGCGGTGCTAGTTCTGCATCACATGTTCACTTGTGAGTCAGACAAATTTTTCCGAATGATTGGTGACATGGTGGAATAGTAGAACGCCGAAGTCTACATTTCAGGTGTCCGGGAAACACACCTCCACGAGAATCACCTCACCGTTATCACCTACAGAAGAAAATTGGGTAGCTGTGTCCTGAACAGAACGAACCGGGACGATGTTGGAAAGCAAAAACATCCCCTTCATATCATTCCGTGAGCCTTGATCTTGACAGCCATCCAAACCCCCTTCAGGAGATATTTAGCATTACACTATTGCGAAGATTTGTATCTTACAAGCATAATCTATCAGCACCACGTCACGAAATTCTTAAAACAAAAAGCTTTACGTTGCTCGATGAAGGTTGTACCTTTGTCTTTTTCGGCCCTGGTGAATCTATAAGTCGCTACAGCCTGCTGTACTTCTGCACGGTCGAGTCGCAATACCACCGCCTACGTTGGTAAACATACAATACTCACTCACAGACAGCAGATGGCAGTACTAGCATTGCAGGGTATACAATGCGTATCGAGGTGACGCGGAAATAGTGCAGTGTTGTCATAATGCGGAATCGGAGCGACTTCTTTGTCGTCCAAAGGGGCTTATCATTGGCTTTCAGGCCTAGGATGGAAGCATTTCCGAAACGGCTAAGTCTGTAAACTACGCTGTGGTTAAAGTTCTCGGTGAATGGCAGAATCGCGCTATCCAAAACCTCCCCCGAGGCAAATGTGGTGCACCACGGGCCATAGATGACAGCAGTGAACGACGGCTGTTGGGATGTGATCGTGAGAACAGAAGAACAACTGACTGATCAGATGAACTAAGGGGCTACAGACAATGTCTCATGAACGACAATTCAGCTGACATTGCTGCGATGGGCCTCCTCAGCAGTCACCATGTTCATTCATTCCGACTTAATGCTGTTCGGCGGTGACGATAAACCGCGATGGGACGTCCACTGAGCGTCGACAGGAGGCGTTTTCAGGTGAATCTCTTTTCCTGCTCCATCACGCAGATGGCAGTTGGCATGTATGGCGTGAAACATCTGAAAGGAAACACCCTGTAACAGTAGTCGGAAGGGTCTAGGTTGGAGGAGAGAGCGTTATGGTCTGTGGAAAGTTTTTGTAGAATCCCCTAGGTGATCTCGTCATTATAGAATCCACAATGAACGAACACAAGTCTGCATCTGTCCCTGGGGGCCATCTAGACCCTTATACGCAGTTTGTTTTTCGTCGGTACGACAGCACGTAACAGCTAGACAATGCAACGTGCCACAAAGTTCGTCGTGGACGTGTTTCGTTCGAAAAATACCTCGATTAGTTCACAGTATATCCCTGCTAATCGCACTCCCCGGCTGTAGATCCAATCACGCGGTGGATCCCGAAACGAGAAAGTTAGCGCAGCTGTCCACAATACTGGAGTTAGTGAGGTTAGGAATAGGGAGTCATGCTAACTCCAGTATTGTGGACTCTCTTCATGCACCTCCTGCAGTGCTCCGCTCTGTTAAAGGTGTTTATTCAGGATTCTGACTGGTTAATTTTAATTTTAAAAAGCAACAGCCTCAGTTGGCAAAGTTTACCTAGGTTTCAGTCGGGATAACCCAACCTTCTTCAGAATAAAAGTAACTACCGTTTGTCCATAGCAGACATCGTCAAGCTAAATCTACAAATCCATAAATTATCATCAGACTGTAAAATCTTATCTGACACAGCCTCAGTCCCATTTCTCGACCGCGATGCGGCAGCCACGAGTGCTGTACTGGAACTGACCGTAGCGTCATGTACGTGGCCCGCCTAGGAGGACACAGTACATTGCGCTTGCGCATAAACTGTGTGATGGGTACTTGTTAGGACAAAAAGCGAACCTAACTCCTGACCCTGAATTTTCTACTAAAGTGAAATAAAAGGAACAGCTGAGGAAAAGGGCGTATATGTTATACTGTGCAGAAAGTACTTAGATCGACTGTCTGAACATTTATTAAGTATTTGCTGGTCATGATATGAGGAAGACATCACGTGCTTACAACGATAGCCTGTCTAGGAAAATTTTGTGCTTAAGCACGAAGTTTAATCATCTAAAAAGAACTTAGGAGTGGGAAGGTTAACATAGAACCAACATCGTCATTATTATGACTAGGTCTAAAATTTCTTTTGAGACGTAAATTTTAAGCATTTGCTTAGCTATGGTTACAACGCATGAACATCCTATTGACGTAGCACACAAACGGTCATGAATGATCTTATGAGCAAGTCTACATCTAATCTGTAACGCCCTGCAATACGGGCCATATAAAATATGTGGTCATTATTCAAGATTAGTATATTTGACGTAAAATGGTCTAAAATCAAGTGAAAGTAAACTAATGCAAGTGCCTGATTGAGCTTCATGACGAAGTTATGCTTTTGAGTTACAGAAAACAACTGAGGCTGTTGGTTTTTAGAACTAAAATTAATATTTATACAGTTTTGACAGGCCCACGAAATGTTGAAAATATTTAAATTTTGACAGGTGATCACATTAATATTTGTGTCTAGTGGATACATTGGGGTAAAGTGCTACATCCTTCGTTCGGCAAACGTGACGATGTGCTTTGAAGAAGAACAGTAAATTGGGTGAACACAGCTAGTTGGATAACTATAGGCAAGCTGACATCATTGCATATGACTTTCAAATTCTGTGCACGAGTGGGGAACCTCGGGAAATGTGCTCCTACACATTCAACCATTTCCACCGTGTAGTCTATCTTCTACGTAAGTTTTGCAGAATAGTGTATTTGTGTGGGAATCTGAATATCTTGGAGGTTGCCTGTTTTTATCCGTGTGCTAGCGCTGCTGTCTCCATTACACAAAAAAAGTAAAAATAAATAAATAAATAAAAAAAAATAAAAAACGAGTTAATGTGGGCGAGTGAGGAATGGTCTTCACTCCAGCAATGGGTATGCTGCTAATTCCGCCCGTTACACTTAGACACGCCGATCTCTGCAACTTCTTCAGTTCCTTAGCTGCAACTTCTACTAACTTCCACCCTACTGTAACCGCATTCGTTATAAGTCTCATTGGAGAAGTGGGTATATGCTCTTGGGACTTGGACCTCAGTTATTTCCCACGGGACGTTATAATGAACACAAGAGCATTTTCCATCTTATAACTTATATCCGAGGAACCCCTGTTAGTTTGGCAATCATCCCTTAGTACTTCAGTACGCCTTCCACTGATAGCATTTTGTCGAAAGGCTTCGCCTACCAGCCCGTGTCCTGGATATGTTTACTCATGGACAGTTTTACTGCGACTGGCTATTAGATCCTCTTCCTGTTCCTTCTATTATTTTTTACAATGTTAAAATCGGATTGTGCATTTGTTCTAACTGTACTTTCAAATTTGCTGAATATCACTATGACTGAATCATCTCTGTATCTCTATAAAAAGTAAATACCATTTAAATCTTTAATGAGTTCATTCACCGCTTGAATTAGCAATAGCGGGACATAACACAAACCTGCTGGCATGCAGTCGTGGAGTGGGTCAATCAATCTTCATGTCCATCATTCGTGGTTCTGAATATCGTCCATAATCTGCCAATCTGCCTACATATCATGGTCTCATGCTCTTATGCAGTTCTAAAAATGCATTGGAATGTCGTATTGCTGAAAACCCACACAATATCCAAAACGACGCAAAGAGCAATTTATGAAAAATGTAGGGCTCTTTCTATCTCCCCAGAAAGTTAGTGAGCTAGTGTTTTGCATGGTTTACCTGCTAGGTATGAATGTTGGCTTCCATATAAAGAGACCTCAGCTAACATTCTTTCCTTAACGTGAAAATTAACCTGTTTTTATAATGCTCTTAAAAAGATCCTTGATATGATCAGTTTTCCGTGGCTTTGGAATTAAAACAATAGTCATAGTCCTACAACAGTTTGGACTGATTGCTGCTACACTGACTTAAAACAGCCCGACAAGAATCTGATTAATTTTGGTCTTGCTTGCTGTAGCAGAGCCTTTGCATCTGAGTCTGGTGACCTGAACAGAGACACATTCTATCGGCCACAGAAGTTTCTTGAAGCCACCACATTCTTTAGCAGATTACCAGTTCTCCTGAATGTTATCTGTTACCCAGTACCTGGCTGGGATTGAATCCTGGTCTGCGTTACCAGTCAGACTGCCGGGAGGATATTGAGTCTTGAGGAGTACATCCAACGCCTCATGTGGAGTTCTTGTACAACCATCCTCCTTGCTTGGTATGCCTCATGAAATTGCCGGTGTTCTGGTGAGGATTATGGGAAGTTTGGCTTCACCTGTTATAATTTCCACCTGCTCATAAAATACCTACAACAATAATTGTTTCTCTTGCTCAATGAAAACACTGGATTAACTGACGGCATCCAAACATTTCACCCCTTCTCCTCTTCTTCTTAGCTGCTTCCTTCGCAGTTCAAGGTTATTACTCGAAATAGGTACATTCCTGTTTGTGCACTTAATGATGATAGAAATGTTTTCATTGTGCAAAGTCACAATGACAGACCTCCCTTCTTCTGCCACTTTCTATAAAGCTACTAGACTTATTATCGAAGTTTTAACGCTCGGTAAGTGTGAGTTTCGATCTTCCATATACGAGTCACAGTCTGTTTTCCTAGGATTTCTATAAGCCGTGGACTGTTTATCACCCATTGCACTCCTAATTAAGTGATCAGATATTTTGCAGATGACAATGTGGCCTCAAACCCAGAAGAATTTTATTGACTAAGATATTTATCGGTTCTTCGTGATGTGCCATTATTTCCTTCTTCTGTTCAAGGGTGTATGTTCCTTACCCCTATTCCAAACGACTAGATTGATCTCCATTAGGTATTTATGTAGGTAGTCACTTGTGCTGTTCGCATTGCAGCCAACAACCAGTTGCTCATCCATGGGCAATCAGCTATCAGTCTCCCCACTTCCTTGGAAGGAGGAACACTGTCGTTGCAAGGAAGGAAGTCCAGTACAATTTCCCTCGTGCTCGCACCCAAACACTATTTCATCCTGATAGTCACTAAGTCACTAGAAAGGAAGTTCACCTTCGGTATGAATAAAATTCCGTTTTTAATATAAAGAGATATTTTGAGGTATTTAGGTGTCTGCCATAAGTCAGCTTATATGCAAGTACTCCAAGCCACGGTACGCCCTCTTTATGTAAAACAAGTTCCTGAATGAGTGCTACATCCAACTCCTGTTTTCCAAGAACGCGACTCAAAATGGCAGATTTCACATTACTACGTTGCAGGTTTATCTGAAACATTTCCATCCGCCAGCTCGCCTCTTCTGATATCTTTAATCACCCTGACGGTAACCTGTGAGAATAATAAGTTCGGTTTCTGGTCCTGTTCTCTTACTGCGTTCAGTGATTTCTCAGCGACTTCTACTATTGGGAATTGGCGACTTGATCCTTTTTTCCGGTTTATTTTTATCCCCGTCAATACGTTCTTGTTCTGCGCCTGTAAGTTTGAATCGGGTATTTGGAGAAAGGTCCTTAAGCAGACAGGATATCCAGTAAAACCTCTTCGCGGTCTTGAATAGTTCCTCTGCAGTCCTGACCAGCAGCTTCACATCTTCCTGCGGATATGTATTGGGCACGGTCCCCCTTCCCCCCCCCCCCCCCCCCCACAACAGATTATGATTAGAGCACCTATGTCCAGACAGACCCTCCTGAATTCGGGGCTTTTGCATTCTCCACAAATTTTCAGCGAGGGCCGGCTGAATCAGCTCTTTCAGCTGCGTGGTGTTAACATGTGGGTATTCTATTTGGATTGTCACCATCCAAAAAACCGAAACTGGAGCACTAATTATCTGTTTCCCTGCTTTGTACCTCGGCATTTTCTGTATATAGTTCTAAAAAAAAAGGATGGTTCAAATGGCTCTGCGCACTATGAGACTTAACATCTGTGGTCATCAGTCCCCTAGATCTTAGAACTACTTAAACCTAACTAACATAAGTTTGGCTTTAGGAAAAGTAAAGGGACGAGAGAGGCAATTCTGGCGTTACGGCTAATAATGGGAGCAAGGCTAAATAAAAATCAAGACGCTTTCGTAGGATTTGTCGACCTGGAAAAAGTGTTCGACAATATAAAATGGTGCAAGCTGTTCGAGATTCTGAAAAAAGTAGGGGTAAGTTATAGGGAGAGACGGGTCATATGCAATATGTACAACAACCAAGAGGGAATAATAAAATTGGACGATCAAGAACGAAGTGCTCATATTAAGAAGGGTGTAAGACAAAGCTGTAGCCTTTCGCCCCTACTCTTCAATCTGTACATCGAGGAAGCAATTATGGAAATAAAACAAAGGTTCAGGAGTGGAATTAAAATACAAGGTGAAAGGATATCAAGTATACGATTCGCTGATGACATTGCTATCCTGAGTGAAAGTGAAGAAGAATTAAATGATCTGCTGAACGGAATGAACAGTCAAATGAGTACACAGTATGGTTTGAGAGTAAATCGGAGAAAGACGAAGGTAATCAGAAGTAGTGGAAATGAGAACAGCGAGAAAATTATCAGGATTGATGGTCAGGAAGTCAAGGAAGTTAAGGAATTCTACTACCTAAGCAGTAAAATAACCAAGGACGGAGCAAGGAGGACATCAAAAGCAGACTCGCTATGGCAAAAAAGGCATTTCTGGCCAAGAGAAGTCTACTAATATCAAATACCGGCCTTAATTTGAGGAAGAAATTTCTGAGGATGTACGTCTGGAGTACAACATTGTATGGTAGTGAAACATGGACTGTGGGAAAACCGGAACACAAGAGTATCGAAGCATTTGAGATGTGGTGCTATAGACGAATGTTGAAAATTAGGTGGACTGATAAGGTAAGGAATGAGGAGGTTCTACGCAGAATCGGAGAGGAAAGGAATATGTGGAAACCACTGATAAGGAGAAGGGACTGGATGATAGGACATCTGCTAAGACATGAGTTAATGACTTCCATGGTACTGGAGGAAGCTGTAGAGGGCAAAAACTCTAGAGGAAGACAGATATTGGAATACGTCAAGCAAATAATTGAGGACGTAGGTTGCAAGTGCTGCTCTGAGATCAAGAGGTTAGCACAGGAAAGGAATTCGTGGCGGGTCGCATCAAACCAGTCAGTAGACTGATGACCAAAAAAAAGAAACCTATGGACGTCACACATACGAATACCGAAGGCAGGATTCTAACCTGCGACCGTATTATAGTTATCCTCGGACGTGGGAGTAATGAGTAATAGACGTCTCTGTCCCGTCCTCGTCTTGCAAGTGGAATGGGGCTGTTTACCCCTTTCACTCTGACATAGTCTTTTCTTGGTGGTGTTCAGTTCAAATAATTTTAGTTCCCTAGTTTTGTTTTCAGGACGTTTTGCCTTCCTGTAATTTTCGTTCTCTTAGAAGTGTGCTTCTATTTGCTACTGACAGGTTTTCGACCTGGATTTGCTGGAGCTTCTCAGTGTCGTTTTCCATTCCTTGGACTGTTCTGTCGTCCGATCCAATTGCGGAACGGCTTCCATCAGCTCAAAACAATAAGTTCGGTTATTCAAAGTATCATAAGGCCCAACAGATTTTGAGTTAATTCATGTATGCTCCACCTTACGGCTCACGAGAACTCGGGATGTATCACATTAATACCAGGGGATACCACATCGGTGTAGAGAATTGATCATGGAGTTTGCCCAATTATCGAATCACATCTTGCGTTAACCTTCCAATAGTGTTTCAAAGAGAAACGCACATATTGTGAAAGGGTCAGTTAGACCCGCTGATAAGGAAAAATGTATTCTTGAAAGGCACTTCAAACTATCTTTTGTAGATGGTTTTCTATGTAGAAAAAAGACATTGGAACTTAACAACATTTATTGAACATAATTATTACAAAATAAAAAGTTATATACAAAATTTTAATTGGAAAATAAGTTATTGTCACATGTAACTTCAAAATACTTTTTTGTAGCAAAACACACATTAGAGCTTAAATTTCAACTCTTGTTGCTGAAAACAATTACTATAAAATTTAAATTCAATTACAAAATTTGACTTTGAGGAAACATATTGAACTTAATGTCTATGCCTATCGCATTAACTTATGAAGTTCTTGTAGTACATGTTTGCCTGCTCTCGGCAGTGGAATGATTGACATCTACTGCACTTTTTGTTTGTCTTTCGCTCTTTCTTCGGTACACACTCCTTACATACGCTCCTTTTCCGTTCTTTTGCTCCTGAACTCGTACCTGTAATATTCTCCAAACTAACTTTGATCTTGTTAAAAAATTTTTGGTCATTCTTTCCTCTCGCATTTGTTTTGGTAGCTCATATTCAAATTCTCTTAAGAATAACCGCCTTCTGTACAATTTATTTTGATTGCAATATGGATTGATAAGTAGATAAAACAAACTGGAATTAATTGCAGCAATATCTAGCACGCTACAGAACAAACAAACAGGCCATAGTTTGGTACACCTTTTACAGGAATAAGTGCTGAGGAGTTTATCTGTTGTGTCAAATCCTCCTTTCGGTCTGATGCAATGACATATTACTTCAGCCTCCATATGCCTTTCTAACGACAAGTTACAGTCATGGTGTTTGATAGAGAGTAGTAGAATAGCTTTATTTTCCTTTTTGGCTCGTACGACCAAAGTTACGTCCCTTTGGAACCAAAAGATGATTGAACGTACTGGTGTGGTATTGCTTGGCTGCATTTCGTCCGCAATCTCAGAATTGTTGTTTCTGGGAGTTCCTACTCATATTACATTTTTATTAGAAGTTTCTTGGCCAGATTATTCACTGTAAAGAAATTATCTGTAGTAATGTTTACCTCAGTTTCCTCAGCATTTTCAACAAGCCTCAAAACAATATTTTTTTCTCGTGGTCCATTTTCCAGTTTTTACGTCAGATAACAACCCCAATTTTCCCTCATTTTTTTCTCTGCGTTTTGAAGTTATATACTGCCGAAACGTACGCCTTCCTCTGAATGGAACTAGTTGCTTATCCACTGTGACATATTCGTAAGGAACAAACATTATAGGCAACTGTTCCAGAAACATTTCAAAGTAATTCCCGGTAGCAGCCAGTTTATCATGATGTCGACTAGCTGGTCGATCTTTTTTGTTGTCAAATCTGAGAAATCTGTTTACCGTACGGAAACGCTGAAGTGACATCGTTGCACGAGAAACTGGTGGAGCATTCCTGTTGTCCAATATCTCTTTAAGAGATTCTCCAGTATGTTTGTACACACCAGCTAATATAAGATGTCCCAAGTAAGCCTTCAGTTCCTGACTTGTATTGGGAGTGGAAGTCGCATTTTTGACTTGTGATAAATATCTCATTTCTCTGTTGGTTTCGTTCAAAATCACTGTCATCATCACTTCAGTTATGAACAGTAGGAGTGATGATACTTTCTTTTCGTCAATCCGTTAAAGAGCAAACCCCATAGGCCCTGGAACAGCATGGAAAATGTTTTCACATCGAAAATAAAAATCTAAAACAAAGAAATATAAACTAAACTAGAATTAAATACAGTGCAATAAATTATATTACAAAGAAACACAATAAAACCTAAACCTGACAAAAATTAAAAATATCCTGCATACAAAACGCAAGGAGTTACGCTTGATAGAGGTTTTCATCTCCCTAGACAGTCTACATACAGAAGATAAAAGGGTAACAATGAGAAATCCAGTCCCAGCATCGCATTCTCCACCAAAACAATCACTAATGGCCTGACCGGGTTCCGAAGACCGCCCAGAGCATTAGTGGCTAGACTAAGATACAGTGCAATAATAAACATTGTATACCCATCAAATGCAATTCCGTATAATATAATTATTGTGCTCACCTTGGTGTTCACTCTGTTGGAGGATTTGTAAGCTAATTGTGCCATTACGGAACGTATATACTCCTACAACTTCATCGGTTTCTTTAGACAACGATACACCGCCGTTATCTACTTCACAATCACATCAATATCCTCATTCCAGCTTATACGTCAAAATCATTACTTGAACATTAATAAAGACTAGAAAAATCAGGATTATCGACAGGATCATCTACCATTTCATCATCTGACTCATTCAAAAGCCTTTCTAACTGGTAACCACTTAGGAACCTTCTGCAGATTTTGGCACACAAAATCAGGCTAATGACGTAGTTGTTATACTTGTACCTAGTCCTACAAAAATAAAAATGTGAAATGCCTCTGAACCATTGTGGACCATACAATGACAATCGCATTTATTTCAAATAAAATACTGTTAGAATTCAAACGACAATTTTTGCCTAGGTCTAAACGACCCATTCACAATATGTGTGTCCAAGTTGTGTGCCTCCGAAATTATTTTAGATTTTGAAATAAAACTAAGGATTACCTAACGTCCTGAAGCATATAAATATTAATCGCGGTTTTCTGTTAATTTTAGTAAACTAACTGAGTCAGTTAGTTCCAATCACAATAAGAAGGTTAAACGGCCAGTGTTTTAGGAAAAGAACTATGGGGAAAGATGCAGGGAGCTGTAGGGGGTTTTCAAACGTGTGTCGTGAGGTTCTTCCAATGAGACCTGTCTGGCTTGGGAGAGCCTGCCAGCAGCTATGGCCAGCCTTACGAAAGGACAGTGACATACGATTAAAATTTACTTCTGTACTAGGTAATTCTAACACATTATATACTTCTGTGTATATGTATTCCTCCAAATCTCGTCATATTATGTAGGTTTTATTGCCTAATTGGTAAAAGCTCTGCCCGATTTTACGATATTTCGTATTTCGTTACTTATGCAAAATATTTACGTCTGGGGTGGAAGGACCCTTTGGTAACAACTCAACAAAGAAAGTAAATAAGACAGGCGAGATACACTGTAGGCTTCGTTTCCTCGTTCAAAATGGGCAGGTAATATAGCGACCTACAGTAAAGAATATTGGAGTGTACGCTACTTTTGTCTCTCCATCCTGCTTCTTAGAAGTACGATGCTGCAGCCGTCCTAATCAGTCTTCGGCTGCGTGGATAATTGGTATGTAACATTAACTACTTCTCATCTACTGAAAGTGCATTCACTCAACCTGAGGGCCAAAAGGTGAGGAAAAGGCTGCTGTAGTTGGTCACTACGGACACGAAAGCAGCAATGAGGCTGAGCCGCACGGTGAGAACTCCAAGCAGGTTGGCCTCTGGGCGTCCAGAGGACACCTGCCGCGCCAGCAGCCGCAGCTCGCGGTGGGCGGCGCCGCCCACACGCCGCCCTTCCAGCAGCAGCTGCGAGCACAGCCTCTGCGTGCGCCTCGCTTCTGTCTCCACACAGTGAGCGGGCACGACGAGTATCGTCAGATGAGCAAGACTGAGGAACATAGTCAGATTCCCTTGCCAGCTACTGATATTACTCATAGCAAGGAATGATGATTTTGTTCCAAGGAAGTATATCTGAGCAGCCATAAACATTGAAATTGATATGAAGTATGACACTAGAAAAACCTCATGAGCAGAGAGAGCTAATTCTGACAATTCACTGAGTTTTGCATGCACTTGTGTGAGAGTTCGCACATAGTCTGGTACACTCCAAAGAATTCTAGTGTGTGATCGTAGACTCCCTACGTACACAGACTGTTTCTTTACAGAAATGTTACCATAATATGCTACGTCGTTCCTTATATCGCGAACGCAAACATTCAGAAGTGAAAGTCTGTATCTAATCACAAACTGTAAATTTGCAAATCTCAAAAGTGATAAAGAGGTAGCAAGAAAACCGCCCACAGTAAACGCTACACTTAGCCTAAGTTCATGAGATTTAATAATCGTCAATGTTGGTAAGTAGTATGAACAACCGTATAAAAATAGCAAAACCAGTTGTAGTCTTACTATCTTCTTCTCACATGAATTTACAGGACCAATATGAATCGTCAGAAGTTTATCACATGATACTAACAACTTAACCATTGTCTCATACTTTTGTGTATTGAGGAAAACATCTGACACTATCGTTACGAACGTCATTGTTGACAAACTCACTAATCTGAAAAGTGATACGACGTTCACTATAGACATGGTAGGGAGCGGTCTGCAGTAGAAGTGCGCGGAGAAATACCCAGAAATCAGGTGTGATATGCTGGTGAGAGTTACAATAACTAGATCCGATTTTAATTTCTTCAGAGATCCTGTTTTCGTGTCAACCGTAAATGGCATGAGACCAATCAACTTGCACGTGAAGTGGAATTGCTTGGTGGCCAATAGAAGTGTCCTAGTGTTTTCTGGCAGCAACGGGTTAGATACATACGCCGACATCACCTGAAAAAGAACAAAAGAACAAAAGAACAAAAAAAAAATACACAGTACTCATACTTCACAATAGCTCCTACTTTATAGGTAGTAATGAACCGGTTTTCAGATTTCTAGGCCATCGTCAGATAACCTGATTAAATAGGTAGATCACATATCAGCGGCAGTTTATAGAAGCAAATTACATTTTGCAAGGATATAGCTAAACAAAAACAATGAATTTAGTAAGCAAGCTATGAATGAACAAGTTTTATGTTACTTTATAGTGAAAGATCTAAAGTATAAGAACGTACAGGCAATTAACGGCACACACTTGAAAATCGGCACAGAGCACTATGTTACATAAACAAAATAGCTAATGTATGGAATGAACATGCACGAAAAAGGGGGAGCAGAGCGGACGAAAGAGTCAGTGGAATGTGGAGTATAACAGTTATACAATTTATAACAAGCATATTATCTAATGCTGGGAAAAATATTTACTGGCTGTTACTAATTGGAACTGATAAGCAAATGTTACCACAATGTATAGCGTCGTTTCTCATATTGCCAATGCAAATATTTAAAAGTGAAATTCTGTACCTAATAACAAATCGTAAATTTGTAAATCTGAGATGTCATAGAGAGTTGGCAAGAAAACTGCTGACAGCAAATGATGGACTCACAACAGTGCATAGAGTGCATTACAGTGCCTAATTTATAAGCCGCAATAACACCTATCTTGAAAAATTCTTGTTAACTTTATTTTTCTTTCACCTCTGTATGTGCAGATAATTTTCCGTTGAAAAGTAATTAATAATTCACAGCGGAATTTCTACCACAAAAACGCGTTAACGTTTTTCATTTCTTAGTTTCGTCTCTGAGTGTAAGGATAAGGTACTACAGACGTGTACTCGATCTGTTAGACTCGCGGAACTTACGAGCTTCGAACGTGGTCAGGTGCTTGGGTGTCACTTCTGTTATACGTCTGTATGTGAGATATCTCCACTCCCAAACATGCCTAGATCCACTCTTCCCGATGTGATAGTGAAATGGAAACGTGAAGGAACACGTACACCACGAAAGCGTACAGGCCGACCTCGTCCGTTGAATCACCGCCGACAGTTGGTAATGTGTAGCAGGCAGACATCTGTCTAGAGCATCACACAGGAATTCCAAAGTGCATCAGGATCCACTGCAACTTCTATGGCAGTTAGGCGGGAGGTGAGAAAACCTGGATTTCATGGTCGAGCGGCTTCTCATAAGCCACACATCACGGCGTAGAATGCCAAGCGACATCTCGCTTAGTATAAGGAGCATTAACATTGGACAGTTGAACAGTGGGAAAACTTTGTGTGGAGTGACGAATCATAGTACATAATGTGGCGATCCGAGGGTGTGAGAATGGCGAATGCCCAGTAAACTTCATCTGCCGCCGTGTATAATGCCAACAGTAAAATTCGAAGGCGATGGTATTATGGTGTGGTCGTGTTTTCCATGGAGGGACTTGTACCCCTTGTTGTTTTGTGTGGCACTATCACAACACAGGCCTACACTGATGTTTTAAGCATCTTCTTGCTTCCCAGTGTTGAAGAACAATTCTGGGATGGCGACTGCTTCTTTCAACACGATCGAGCACCTGTTGATAATGCACGGCCTGTGGCGGAGTGGTTACCCTACAATAACATCCCTGTAATGGGTTGGCTTGCACAGAGTCCTGTCGTGAATCCTACAGAAAACATTTGGGATGTTTTGGATCGCCGATTTCGTGCCAGGCCTCACCGACCGACATCGACACCTCCCCTCAGTGCAGCACTCCGTGAAGCATGGGCTGCCATCCCCCAAGAAACCTCCCAGCACCTGACTGAACGTATGCCTGCGAGCGCAATAGCTGTCATCGAGGCTAAGGGTGGGCCAACACAATATTGAATTCCAGCATTACCGATGGAGGGTGCCATGAAATTGTAAGTCATTTTCAGCCAGTTGTCCAGATACTTTTGATCACACGGTGTACAGAAAGAAATAGTGCAGTATTACAGACTAAGATACGTGATCAATCGGGAGTAAGCAGTAGTTAAAACTAAATAACTGCGGGAAAAAAATACGGTACAGAAAAGAAAACGGTCGCCCGAAGGGCAGACTAAACTCATAGAAAGGTCAAAATAGCTTCCGGGTAACTTAAAGGCAAACATGTCCTCATTACCAATGTAAAAGGAACTCCAACGTTAACCACAAACGAAAGCGAATATTAGTGGAAGGAGTACTATGTTTCCTATGTGGAGAGAAGAATATAAAATAGATATGCGTATGTAAGGCATGAGGGATCAAGTATTAATATCTGAGATTGAAAGAGCTTTAGAGGACATGTGATCGAACGAATCACAAGACATAGATAACACTCGTTCGGAGTTTCTGAAGTGACTGCAGGAATTGGCAGCCAAATGTTTCTCCAAATTTGTGTGTGGAATCTCCACGCATTCTTTTGGACTTTCGGAAGAGTATCAGCCACACAGTTCCTAAGTGAACAGGGTAAGTAACTGTGAGAGCGGCTGCACAATACGTCTGACAGATCAGGCGTTAAACTTTCTGACCAAATGAGTGGAAAGAATTTTGTGAACCTGTTACACAGGTCAAACGAAACTACGCCACGCAAATTAGCGCAAGGCTTTTAATATTCCCAAAACAATAAGTACTATGTATCTGGAATGATGGGTAATAAACAATAAGAATGGTAGATTAAGAGAGATGGGCGTGAGGCAGAAGCACAGTCAACTTCACCACTGTTCACCCCTCAAAGCAAAGAATAAAGAAATTAATAAAAGGCAGATTCGAAAGTGGGATTAAATTTCGAGGTGGAAGGATGTCACACAAGCCTTGAGGCTGATATAGTGGGGTGTGCGTACTGTAAGACCTTGGGTACACACACCATCAGATTATTTGACTTGTCGCTCTAACGAAGTAGGCGAGTGTCAGCAATATGTCTCGTGGTCTTATCATGGAGTGTTTATCTTCTGCCGTTAGGTCAGACGATAGAAATGCCACTTGCGCGCTTAGAGCAGCAGATTGACAGTGACCAACTTTAAACAGAACTTGATTAATTTTTACACACATTTATGAAAATAATAACAACCATAAACCCTACTTAACTTGATTCTGGATGATATTTACAATTGACAATCTGAAGTTCCTTTGGTCTTGGTAAGTTAATCTTATTCTCACATATCTCTGATACTTGACTAATTGTCTATACATTTATTTGCATGGCTATTTACGGGAATAAGATAATCCTATTAGGCGCAGACTGAAACTTGACTACAGACTAATGCAGACTAATGCAGACTGGTACAGAGTGGTGCAGACAAATGCGGACTGATTAATCGAAGGTTTGTACAGTTGTAATAATACCTCACGCGTTCAGATATCACCGCACGAGTGTGATCCGCGAGGAGGAGAGGTTCTACGCTAGCAGCAATCTCATTGGCTGCGTTACATATTAATACGCGGATCAGCGGAAGCAGTATTTGGTCCGTCTCTAAGACAAAGCCATCTCGTAGTGCGGAGGCGGACGAGCGCTGCACCTGCGCTGTTGTGCTTAGCGGGGCGCGCTCTAGTGGGAAAGTTGTTACGCGCTCACTACGCAGAACTATGTACACTACACATGGCTCTCTTCTCTAATAGGATCTTTTTATGTGGTGAACTGTCTATTGACTACACTGTTTGGACTGAGAGTAAATCAAAGAAAGACGAACGTGCTAAGCAGTTGCGGAAATGTGATTAGGGGTAAATATAACATCACAAATGGAGATCACAATCTAGACGACGTGGAAGCACTCTCCTAAAGCAACGTATGTTAATTTCAGGAACAAATCTCTACGAATGTTTGTTAGGATCATAGCAATCTGTGGAGGTGCATCATGGACTGTGAGAAAACTTGATAAGAAGGAAATGGAAGAGTCTGAAACTTGTTATACTGAAAGATGCTGAATTTTAGATACACTGATATAAGAATCCAGGTGGTTGCCACAGAATCGACTAACGGAGCAATACACGAAAAATATATTAGAAGATATCAGAGAACATTCTCTATGTTACTATATGTTAAAAATTGAATGGGACTGCAGGTATGAGAATATCACAATTCATAACTGGTTACGTATGATGTAGATGCCACGCTGTAATGAGCAGGTTGTGACAAAGGAGGAGGTTGGGAAGGAAGGGGAAATCGTATGAGGTCGCGCCAGCCAGTGTGCTAACGACGAAAGTAAAGCAAAAAAAGTAAAACACTTTAATGGACAATAACGGTTACTCCACACCAATGGTTTCCTAATATTTTGCTAATCACTGTGCTGTCTTCTCGGTGTCCAGGAATCTTGAATTTTTGTTTAATGTCACAGTCTTTAAATATTTCTTCATTCAGTGAAATGTGACTAAATGGTAGATTTACCATATGAGGAAAATTATTTTCATGATAATTTATTACTGTTGTCAAAAGCAATAAGCGGAAGAATAAAACTGGCCCAGAGTGCTGTTTATAAACTAAATCGAATTTTCAAACCGAAGCATCTAGTGAGACTGGACCCATCAATGTGTGTAATTTGTTTCGAATCACGGCAGAGAAATATGGACTTAACTAGCAGAAAGCATTCAAGACTGAGGATCGTGTTGTGAGAGAGGGATGTATACATGTTTCGAATTACTGCGAGAGTAAGAGGAAATAAAATTCAAATGTAGTAAATAGCAAAGACCTCACCCGGCAGTACTAAAATTTAAATGTATATTGCCTGTATGTAAATGGAGGCGAGTGGATAACTGCTGAAGTTCCCTGTTTCAGTCGAAGAAGAAGGCAAACACTGGTACTACGTTGTAATTGATGTCGAATATCGTCTCACAGCAGGATATACGAAAGATCATCGTGTATGAGTGTCACTGAAGAACATACTATTCCAGGAATAGTCAAGGAGAGAAATTTGCCCAATAGTGGATGCTAAAAAGCTGATGACTGTTGTAACTGTGGTGCTCTGTTTGACTTCCTAAATATCTCAGACAACCAGTCTCTACTGATTGCATCCTACTGTGAGGGTGTCGAAGTGAATCCACAGCAGAATTTTATATCTCTTTGGCCCGACTGCATAGATCGTACATTAACATAAAATGGTTTCAGTACAAGATACCGTTTGTAAATGTGACCGTAGAACACGAATGGCATGAAGTTATTAAATTGAACTAGTACCTGGAGTGAATTTAAATAACTATGATACGACGACTAGCAGGTTTGAATTCCAATATATTATGACTGAACCATAAGGAGTTGCCAGACAAATTAAGTATCATCTAGGTACGAATAAGAACAATAAAACCTAGTAACCTAGATGGGGCCATACAGCGTTTGTCACTTTACAACGCCAGTCGCTTTCGCCATTTCAGCATGAGGTCATACGAAATAATAAACAGCTAGTTTCACGCTCGCTGGTGGCGAATTCAGCGCAAAAGCTGACACAGTCACGTACCACGTGTAACCAAACAGCTCCAAATGCAGTATATATGGATGCTACCACAGGGCTAGCATGAATGAGTTCCAGCCAGCACCAAAGCTGCATCCTGCCAGCTACTCTGATGATCAAGAGCCGACAACAGAAACTACGTGAGCGACACCTAAGCAGGTGCGCTAAGAAAAGATAAACAAGTCTTTTGGGTTTCCGGACTGCGATTAGAGGTTTGATTCGAACCAATATTCCTCTATACGTTTGTCATTTCCATTCTGACATGCATCTGAACCTAGAGGTAGGGTTACAGCTATTGAAACTGGTTCCGCTTCATGATTCGTGGCCTGGAGAAACATCGTTAGACGGTCCTGTGTGTTATCTAATCCTAACAGAGTGTTAGGTCTGTGTGACCGTTTGTTTTCATAATTAGTTGAAGTATGACGTACGATAGAAATGTCGTCTGTCTTTTGCATATACGATATGTGGGTTTTCTTACACTAGTAGTAGTCTGTGCTTCCCGGCACACTGTAGACAGGTGTTTCTTTAGCTTAGTATTTCAGATGACCAGAAGGCTAAGATCATCAGTCTCCTATTCACTCCCCCCATGAGTGTGCATATGGAGATATTAAGTAATTTGCTGCATGTAAATGGAAGAAAGCGTTTAAAATATTTGCATGCATCAACATCACATTTATATCGATACTGCGAAAGCCGCCGTATGGTGTGTGGCGGAGTGTACCCTGTACCGCTACTAGTCGTTTTCTTTCCTGTTCTACTTGCAAATAAAGCGAGGAAAAATCGACCATTCATATGTCTCCGAATGAGGCCTAATTTCTTCGTAGTCCTTCCGCGCATTGTGTGATGGTGGCAGAAGAATCGTCCTGCAGTCAGTTTCAAACGCTGGTTCTCTACATTTTTTTCACTTCTGTTAGTCAAAATGAACGTCACCTACCCTCCAGGGAATCCCAGTTGATATCCCGAAGCATCTCCTTAACACTTATGTGTTGTTCAAACCTATTGGTAACGTATCTAGCTGCCCGCCTCTGATCTGCTTCGATGTCTTCCTTCAGTCTGATTTGGTGCGGATCCCAAGCACTCGACCAGTACTCAAGAATAGGTCGTACTAGTGTCCTGTATGTTGTCTCCTTTACAAGTGAACCAGTCATTGCTAACATTCTCTCAATAAACCGAATTATTCGATAATTCGTCCTCCCTACCACAGTTCTCCCATGCTACTTCCACCTCATCTCGCTTTGACTGTGTCAAGCAGGACACTAATATTACAGTGTGTAAAAATTACAGGTTTGTTCTTCCTACTCATCCGCATTAACTTCAATTTTTCTACGTTTAGAGCTAGCTGCCATTCATCACACTAACCGGAATTTTTGTCTAGTCGTCTTGTATCTTCCTACAAACTTCCACACCATACCATACAGTACGGCAACATCAGCAGATAATTGCAGACTGCTGGCCAGTCTGTCCACCTAATCATTTAGGCCTATGTATATAGAGTACAACATCGGTCCCATCACAGTTCCCTGTGGCACTCCTGACTACACCCTTGTCTCTGACGAACACTAACCGTCGAGGACAGCATACTGGGTTCTGTTACTTAACAGTGGGTAGCTTTGAGGGATAAAATAGTGAAGGCAGCAGAGGATCAAATTGATGAAAAGATGAAGGCTAGCAGAAATCGTTGGGTAACCGAATAGATATTGAATTTAACTGATGAAAGAAGAAAAGATAGAAATGTAGTAAATGAAGAGGCGAAAAGGAATACAAAATTCTGAAGAAATGAGATGGACAGAAGTTGCTAAATGGCTAAGTGGGGACGGGTGGAGGACTAATTTTAGGATGTAGAGGCAGATATCACAAGGGGAAGATAGATATAGCCTACAGGAAAGTTAAAGTGGCCTTTGGAGATAGCAGAACCACCTGTATGAATATCAAGAGCTCATATGGAAAACCAGTCTTAAGCACAGAGGGGAAAACACAAAGGTGGGCGCGCAGGGAAGCCGTACGGTCCGAGGCGCTTTGTCACGGTACGCGCGGCTCCCACCGTCGGTGGTTCGAGTCCTCCCTCGGGCATGGGCGTGTATGTTGTGCATAGCATAAGTTAATTTAAGTAGTATATAAGCCTAGGGACAGATGACCTGAGCAGGTTGCTCCCATAGGAACGTAACACAAATTTCAAAAAAAAAAAAAAAAAAAAAAAAAAATGCAGAAAGATAGAAGGACTGTATAGAGGGTCTATACAATGGCGATGTACTTGAGGGCAATATTATGGAAGTGGAAGAGGACGTAGATGAAGATGAATTGGGAGATATGATACTGCGTGAAGAATTTGATAGAGCACTGAAAGACCTAAGTCGAAACAATGGCATGGAAGTAGACAAAATTCCATTGGAACTACTGATATACTTGGAAGGGCCAGCCATCTCTACTATCTGGCGAACAAGATGTGTGAGAGAGTCGAAATATCCTCAGACTTCAAGAAGAATGTAATAATTCCAATACCATAGTAAGCAGGTGTTGCTAGGTGTGAAAATTACCGAATTGTCAGTATAATAAGTCACGGCTGCAGAATACTAACACGGATTCTATACAAACGAGAGAAAAAGCTGGTAGAAGACGACCTCGGGGAAGATCAGTTTGAATTCCGTAGAAATATTGGAACACGCGAGGCAATACTGACATCTTAGAAAACAGGTTAAAGAAAGGCAAACTTATGTTTCTAGCATTTGTAGACTTAGAAAAAGCTTTTGACAATGTTGACTGTAACACTCTCTTTGAAATTATGAAGGTGGCAGGTGTAAAATACAGGGAGCGAAAGGCTATTTACAATTTTTACAGATAACGGAAGGCAGCTACAAGAGTCGAATGGCGTGAAAAGGAAGCGGTGAAGGCGAAGGGAGTAGGACAGGTTTGTAGCCTCTCCCCAATGTTATTCAATCTGTATATTGAGCAAGCAGTAAAGGAAAGGAAAGAAATATTTGTAGTAGGATTAGAAATCCATGGAGAAAAAATAAAACCTTTGAGGTCTGCCGACGAGATTGTAATGCTGTCAGAGAGAGGAAAAAGCCTGGAAGACCAGCTGAACGGAATGGACTATGACTTGATAGAAGGATATAAGATGAACATCAACAAAACCAAAACGAGGATAATGGAATGTAGTCGAATTAAATCAAGGGATTCTGAGGGAACTAGATTCAGGAATGAGACACTAAAAGTAGAAGATGTGTTTTGCCATTTTGGGAGGAAAATAACTGATGGTGCTCGAAGTAGAGAGGATATAAAATGTAGATTGGCTATATCAATGAAAGCGTTTCCGAACAAGAGAAATTTGTTAAGATTCGTTTAGATTTAAGTGTCAGGAGGTCTTTTCTGAAAGCATTAGTACGGAGTGTAGCCACGGATGGAAGTGAAACATGGATGATAAACAGCGTAGACAAGAAGAGAAGCTTTCGATATGTGCTGTTACAGAATAATAAGATTGGATGGGTAGGTCACGTAAATATTGAGGAGTTACTGAACAGAATAGGGGCAAGTGGAATTTATGGCACAACTTGACTAATAGAAGGAATCGGTTGGTAGGAGACGTTATGAGGCATCAAGGGATCACCAGTTTACTTTTGAAGGGAAGTGTGGAGGGCAAAAGTCGTAGAGACAGGCTAAGGGACGAATACACTAAGAAGATTCAGAAGGATGCACGTTGCAAAAGCTATTCAGAAATGAAGAGGCTTGCTCATGTTAGAGTATCATGGAGAGCAGAGCTGAAACGAACCAGTCTGTGGACTGAAGGCCATAAGAACACAACATGCTAGGTGAGGGGCCAATGCCGAAGGCTACTCTTTGTAAAATCGAACTGGTATTCCATCCGAACTTGATGATTTATTTCCGCTCAAATCTTTCAGTCGTTGACTGGGTGCCGCGGAAAACTTATCCTATCAATGACTAAATTGATGTGGCAGGAAATTCATCACCCTGATGGACAAAGTTGGCGAAAAATGTACAGAGTGGACGATGGGTGAGGGATGAGTCGGAGGATTATGAGAGGAGCCGAAGTATTCAAAAGCGTCCTGACTTTGTCTTTTGGAGGCTTGTCATTTCTACTGAGTTTTCACACTTTTCGTCTGGTCCCTGCATTGATTCAGATTTACCCTGTTATCCTATGACATCCTGAGTCAAACGACCCTTACTGTTGTTCTATGCTTGAATCTTTAGGCACCCGCCTGTTTCAGCTCGTCTGACCTCAAATTCGGAATATAACAATACAATGAGGGTGTCATGATCGCAAACAATATATGCGGCGTGTACGTTAGGAACCTTCAGGTATCCGCTCTCGGAGAGGGCAATAGCACCGTATTGGCCGCTGTGCAGTGGTTTTACCTGACGAGTTCGTAGGGAGGTTACGCTTCACGACGAAGAAGTTTGGACGTGCAGAGTGACGCCTCCAAAGCTGCGATAGATGCCAACCATCTGACACTGAGATTCGGCGGGAAGGAACGTACTCGCAACGTCCATGACTGCACTTAACACCAAGTCACGTCGTATGATGAGAGAAAGTGGCTAAAGTCGTGCGTTACATACCTTATTACGGAATTGTGTCCATATCCAGGCAAACTGGTTCACATTCAATGTACGTGTTTATAATTTCTTAGATATTGTAAGAAATGTAAATATTTTGCACCTTTGTGCTTCGTCATTTTAGATTCCTGCATTTTGCCACCAAGTGTAGGTCCATTATCATTTCATTTCCTTATTTTACTGCAATGAAGTGTGATTCATTATTTTATGTAAGTCTGCACGCAATCCGTGCACATTATAAAAACTGGTAGTATGTATGTGCGTCCCACATCTTCTCCCAAACCACTGGACCAATTTTAAACACACCTGGTACACATATCCATCGCTGAGAAGCAACAGTCGCTGAGTTGGGGAGCGGGGTGGGGGTAAGTTCCATCTATCTATTTCAGGAGATATTGTGTCATAAACAATGAGATGCGTGGAAAACTGTTGCATCATGCGTGACGTTTAAATTGATTGCTTCTTTGCTACTCTTCCCACTCCTAACATATTTCGCAGACAGCATCCCCATACGTCGCAGAATGAACCAACTGAGATCTATCACTGTACGACACATATTACTAGAGATATGAAGTCATAAACAGTGATATATATGAAGAACTTAGGATTCTTGCAAAAAGTTTTAATACATTTATTCATTACTACTATGACACACCTACAGTCGAGTCAACTTGAGGAAATTCCTGTCGTCTGGTTGTGCCTTTGACAACTTGCAGCTACGAGACGCAAACGGCCATAGGCGGAAGTAATGGCATTCTGTAGAGCAATGAAGAGGCGTTGCCATGGAGGCTTGTACAAAACAGTGTTGTAGACGTGTGAAGCAACAGCGTCTAGCTTACAGAAACGGTCGGAGACACTAATTATACGTTTCTACATTATGCATATTTCTATGTATGATTGTTTCACATTTTAAAAGACTTTTTCATGAATACGCAGAAATCAAACATTTTCGATATTACGCTACGAATAAATTTCATATTTTTGTTTTCGCTTCTAATAGAAAAATTACAAAATGTATACCTGGGCACTAAAGGTTTTTCACCTACTTGTCTGTAAAACAAAGCTTCAATTTTCCCTAATTGCTAGTGGAAAGTAATTTATTATCGATTTCCTATTATCGTTATAAGTCACTCTTAGGACAGCAAGTGTACATTAAAGCAAGCTTTAGAGACGGCTGCTTGTCACTCGGGCAAACCTCTAAGGTGATCGCGGTCGCCCTCCACTTGGTCCCTTTGAAAGCATGTAAGCTTTGCCGATTATACTTCCAGCTTGAGCTTTGTGACCTTTCACGTATTTTAAGGGATGTACTCCACTCAACGTTGAGTACAGCTTTTACCTTAAGCCAGACAATCTCTTAATCAGAGAACCTTTCATCTCGTTTTCCATTAATCAAATGACCTTGTGGTAAGCGATTGTCATGTCTATAGCTTACAGGCTACATATCCATCGGTATCGAATGCACATGGCTGGTAGTTTAGCACTTCATATGGATCGCAATTGCTCATCTTATTAAAACTTTCGGGACCGACATAACTTTGGTTGATCAGGATGCCTCTTTGAAAACTCATTGCGAAACACGTATTTCAAAAAATTAGAGAGGTTTTATTGAACTAAGGGTACCCAGTGGTCTACGAATAACGTCTTTGGCTAATAATCAAAACGACCTTGGACCAGGATTCAGTCACAGCCAACGATCGAATTTTCGGTAGAAAAATCATCATCAATGGCCACCGAAGGCAACAAGAGCGTAGGCAGTCACTCTTCATCAGCCAACGATATTCTCAGCGTGACGGAGGAGGGTTGTGGTGGGAAAAAGCCCCTAAATGTCGGGATAATAAGTAACGATTAACGACATGAGGTTTCAGAAGCCACATCTAAATAAATATTACATAATAACTATGAGCTGAACACTCGGTCAATTAGTGAAAAAAGAGTAATGATAATCATGCCATCGGTCAAAGATTATGGATTAGTCCCCCAAATTCGGAGCTAATTGCAGGGGAGATCCAAGTGGGTACTGAATGTGGGAGAAAGACTGAAAAACCAGTTCTAGTGTAACCTTCTCCTAGTTGCAATGTGGCATCTTAAAAGTTTACTTCTGATAGGGAAGGTAGAAAATATTATAATGCTCAATCTGGATATAGTTTGTGGATCAGGGAAGCGAAATGAACGGAAGAAAAGATTTTCTAGTCACACGAATATAGAGAATATCACCAGCATTAGCAAGTGGTATACAGGTCTGGGACTCTGTATTAATAGGACGGCAAGGCCGAATCTGATTTACGCCATCATTAATAGTTGAGATGTACAATCCTAGATTTCAGGATTGACACGGTACCCCACAGTTACAGACTGTTAACCAAGGTCCAAGCATACACAATAGGGTCCCAGATATGTGAGTGGCTCGAAGACAAGTTACGTAATAGAATGCAGTTCGTTGTCCTCGACGGCGAGTGTTCATCAGAGGCAGGATTGACCAAGAAAAGAGTAATCGGTCCGCTCTTGTTCCCTACATAAATTGTGTAACGAACTGAGCGAGTAGCTAACTGCGTCTGTTTGCTGATGACGCTGCGGTGTACGCGAAGATGTATTTGTTGGGTAACTGTCAGAGGATACAAGACGTCTTACGAGTAGACAAATGTATTATTTCACGTGATGAACAGCAGCTTGATCTGAATGTGGAAGTTTATGTAGGCGAGTAGGAAGAAAAATCCCATTACATCCTGGTACAGCATTGGCGGTGTGTTGAGTGCACACTCACGTCGATTAAGTACCTAGGCGTAGCGTTGCAAAGCAATCTAAAATGGAAAGAGCTTGCAAGGACGGTATTAGTTATTGCGAATGGTCCTATTGAGTTATTGGGAGAATCGTAGGACAGTGTAGTTCATCAATAAAGGAAAACGGGTGTAGAACGCCCGTGCGACACATTCTTGAGTACTGCTCAAGTGTTTGGAATCTCCGCCAGTTCGGATTAAGACTGCCGTCGAGGTAATTCAGAAGCTGTATCTGACAGCGAATACTTTGATCAACACATGATTTCACCGGGATGCTTAGTGAGCTACACTGAGAAAATTTAGAAAACTGGTTTTTAGGCTGACTGCACAACGATTCTACTGTCGTCGGGGCACATTTCGCGAAAGGACGACAAAGATAACAAAAATTAGGGCCCTCATGCGAGTGGAACAGGAAAAGATGTGACTAATAATAATACAAGGTATTCTCCGCTATATGCCATATAGTGACTGTAGAAATGTACGTCGACACCGACCGGGTAACCCACTATAATATAGAAGAGGGGAGGGGGAGGGATAGCAAACCGAGTTGTGAGAGAATATGGGCTCCATGGTACTAATGAGACCACAGATAATGTATTTAATTTTGCAATACGTTTCAGCTGCAAATAATGAACACAATGTTCAATAATCACAGCAGGACTACTACTACATGAAAACGCCTGGAGATGCAGGCCTCTACGGCTGGATTACATCACGGTGAGACAGAGATACCGATATAACATACCAATAATTAACAGTATTGTACGCTTTACTGTTCGGAATTATCATTTCGTAGTGCTGTATATGCCACAAGCTAAATCCGCATGAAATCGACAATGTAGATGAGATTTTTAAATCTCTTTGAATATGTAATACATCTGCAGTTACTGTTATTTACCCACAGAATAACCGATGAGTTGTACCTGTAAGTTATTATATTTTTGTTGTAGCTCCTGTTTCCAGTAATTTACGGACACTCAAACACTGATCGTCGTGTATGGGACGGTGACAAGTACGCTGTACGTTCGTGAAGTACAAATTATTAATCAAACTTTTCACGAATAACTATATAAGTTACCAACGGATACTTACTGCTTCAACTGAATGATGGCGTACCAAGAAGTGCTATAGAGCTACTTGACTGCACAGTTGCCAGTGTCTTGGCGTACATACGATGCAACTAATGACGTGAAAACAGGTGGCTCCTGCACAGACGTCTCGGTGACGCGTCGTCGATACGCGCCTGCTACTGTCTCTAATTAATGACGTCAATATACGCTACCTCCATTACTTAAATGAGCGCAGCTCGTGAGATATCGACAACGGAACATTATGCAGCAGCGTAACGAGTTTACTACCAAAAAATGAATCGTTGAAAAATGATGTATGTGAAGAATGTGGAGTTGGTGGAGTTACTTATTATTTCAATTTGACTGTTAGATCACTATTTTCAGCGCTCGGTTTAGCTGTTACATCATGAAACAGTTATCGCAGCATTACTGCAAAGATGATTTAGTAACTAGTATCAACTACAATAAGTGTTTGTCTGTGGGGACTGCGGGAACCGCGGTTTGGTGCCCCCGAGCGTCCGGACGAATGAGGGCATCGCTCACACAAAAAGGATGCTGGAGCACACCTTTCAAACACACTTGATGTTGAATTGTACGGTCACTGGTTTGCTACTTGGTAAGATGATTCGTGTTGTTGTAATTCATTGTAGGCATTGCGAAACTGCAAAATTTTGTCGTTGATCATTCGGTGAGGTAGTCACGTTTTATCGTTAAATTTTAATCACTTCAAGTTGTGTAATTGATATGGACAGTGGGAACAGACTTGCGATACTTGGTTCATTACTAAAAATTTGTTTCTCAGCGAGATCAGCAGCTGAGAGGCTTCTAACGGAATTTGACCTAGTCACTTAATCTAAAGACTATTACAGTCAGTTCAGTCCCTTTTCCATCAGCTTAATTTCCTAAATGCTTTGTATCACATATACAGGATTCGTTCACATTATAAGTACATATTTAAGTTTTACCTAACATGTATCGCTTGTATATTAAGGGAGCAATGTATTAGTTTGTTTATTTGGTTTCACAAGTCGGTTGTATGATGTGGTATATAAATACCCCCACGTAGTACGATTTCCTAGCCACTGGTTTTGTTATTTAAAAGCATTAACATGGATGATACTCTACAGCTATTATACGATCTCACCATGCCGTACGGTAATTTTGGCTCTACGAAGAGAGAAATTCCAACACTTTCACATGATATTTCAAATCAAAGATCGCTTTCAGTATTATCAATATTACGTATGCCCTTCTACGAACGCATTTTTCAGGGTAAGTGTGATAGTGTAGCAACTTGAGGAGACGATGTACTTGGCTCTACACAAGTGTACGTGTTCGATGTTTCGTATTTGACCATCACGATTACGAATCAGTGGAGAGCGTTTTTAGGTCGAGTTGCTAAAATACGTTCACTATTGCTGGAATATTACAGATTGTTTTTACTGATTTACTTTCTTTTTAATTTGTTGTTTACTTTTGATTATTGTGGCGGAATTTTGATTATTCGTCTGCTGTTGCTTATCTGGTGATTATATATAGAGATTTCGGCGATTTAGTGGAAAGTTATAACCGTATTTCTGTTATCAGTTGTTCGGCTTATGTTCTTCAGTGGATTAGTGACCTATACCTAAAGCCGTCGGCACACGGACCGTGCTGTCGAACGTTAACGTTGAGCGTGTCAAGTTCACCGTGCTGCTGAACGCTCAGGAATGATACGACTCGTGCATACGGTACGTGGGCTCCAACGTGGTATACGCGATCGCAGCGCACTCCAGCGGCAGTTGAGGGGTGTTTCTAGTTCGTAAATCACACTGTTTACTCTATTAAAACCCACATTTCCTCCATCGTTCATGAAAAGGAAGGTACCATGTCCAATCAATAAGGACACAGGCTAATAAAGGTTCTATTACAAACAGTGCGGTACAAATTTGGAATACTTCTCCGCATAAGATAAACATTATTTCGTAATTCCCACATTTTAGTAAAACCCCAAGGTCAGTCTTACTTGATCACTGTTTCTACCCAGTAGCTGAATCTTTGCAACATGTGAATTACGAAGCGTAAAATAAAAAGGAGCAAAATATCTTTATACAAGTAGGGCAAGCTGTCCTGTAGATTAAGCCAATCGAACAAAGTCACCCCTCAAAAAAAGTTAACTTATATTTACATAACATCAAATATTATATTATATATTTATATGAGGCTAATAATAAAGTATCAGAACCTAATAAAAACGCGAATGTTAGGAAAAAATATGGCAGTGTCATGATGCGAACCACCGCCCAAACCAACAGAGGACAAGGACGCTACTCTTTACGCTATACGAACTTCACACACGCAAATCTATCATATTATGTTACAACGTGCCGAAAACCTTAATCGTAAATATGTTACTAACTGAAATTTAATTATAACAAATTGTACCAAAAACAATACGTTTTGGGTGGATAATCAGTGTGTCGCTGCCTTCAATTAGCCTACTCTCATAATAGGCAAGTTACAATAATTATTTTGCCACGAATATAATGTTTCTCATTACTTTATTGGAACGAATCACACAGTTATCAACGGGTTTTTCAGTGATTCTCAATTTGCTGGTGCTCAGATACGGCATATATACATATAGGCTTGAAACGAATGCCAATATGGCGCCTCACATTTCTGTACTGAAGGCAGACGGCGTGCCTGTGACGTAGGTGGCGTTGTGCCATCTCATTGGTCAACGCTCAGACGCACGCTCATAATATCTGACATGCCAGATATTGCTCTGCACGTTAGGAAAAACTCCCGAGCGAGCTATTCCATGCTATGACGTCAGAAACTCGGCACGCTCAACGCTCAACGTTCGGATGCACGGTCCGTGTGGCGACGGCTTTAGACGTTGCTAGTTTCTTTGGGTCATTCGGTATTCATTACGAGATGAATTGTGTGTATGGCTCGGTCCTCCCGTCAGGTTGATTGGCCGCCATATGCAAGTCTTTTAGCTGATGCCGCTTGTGTGTTCATGATGAAACGATCATGAAGACAACACGACACCCAGTCCCCGAGAGGAGAATATCTTCGAATCGGCCGGGGAACCAAACCCGAGCCCCTAGTATAGCATTTTGCTGCTCTGATGACTCACCTATCGTGGTGGACCTTACGAGATTGAGAGGACGTGTAGCAAGAATCAGTAGTATCTTAGGAGTTTAGATAGGAGTGAGAAATCTAAACTGGTGTGGCAGACTGATGGTGTTGCTTTGAGGGGGAGGGCAGGTAATTCTTAAGTAGTGTTGACAGTGCAGTCTACAAGTGTACCTGCTGTGATGCTTTGTCAGATAACCCTCCAGATTCTACCAACTGTCATGTTGAAATTGAAAAACCGAATGTTGGTCTTATTTATTTTCAGAACTTGATAAGAATGTTAGCAGCATAAAGGATGTAATAGAGGCCCAGTTAAAGATAAGCTGAATAATTCATTGACTATAACAAGATATAACAACAATAACAAAATAGCTATGACAAGAAATGGCACAGGTAAATTAAGAGACCGAGTAGGAGATAAAGCAAAGGAACATAATGAAAAGTTAGAGGTTACTGCTCGCAGTTTAAGTGAAAAGGTGGAAAGGATTTCAAGGTAGCAGCACACTAATATTAATGCAGACGAAGCACATATTCGAAACTTAGAACAAAAGTTAGACTCCTGTGAGGAAACTGCTTCAGGCAGGATTTATGTCCTCGCTATTCAAGGTAGTTGCATTCTGAATGGTAGCAACTCTGTACCAGAAAACAGATTTGTTACTGTAGATTTTTAATGAAGGTGTGAATAGACATCATAAGTCATTACAAGGAGGTTTCCATGTTTTGTTTTATTAGAGGAGTGTGTGAAATTTGAGTCAAATCTGTCAGGGAGAACTGATACTATTCCAAGTCAGGAATATTAAAGGAAAGGGTTTACTGAGGCACCTGTCTTGGATTTGGTCTGTATTTGTTATCATACGCTTCTACAGTGATGAGCCACCTGTCACATTACTTGTCAATAAAATGACCTTGTCCTTAAGGGTCTCCACTTTTTTCGGTAGTGTATTCAAGTTCAGTGAATTTATTTATTTTATTACGCCTCTTCCGTTCCAACGGTCACCCACCCCGCTTTACTTTCTGTACGCTATATTCCGTGACCCACCTTTCATGCGGCAGTGCATAGTTCTGAGAACGCTATCTTTTTCATTCTGTCCTGCTCCATTTACGAATGATGCATAATCAAACTGTCAAAAGGCTATTTCGTGAGCTCTAATTTCTCTGGTTTTCCCATTGTACTCATTTCGTGGAACATATTTGGGAGAAAGCAATGTGTTTTTTGTTTTCAGAAAGAATTCTCTCGGAATTCCAACACTAAATCTGCCTGACATGCAAATCGCTTGTCTTGTATTGTCTACCACTATAGCTTCATGAGCATCGCGTAATACTCTAACGCATACTAAACTAAACTGTGATGGAACGTATTGTCCCTCTTTGACTCTTCTATATACTCCTCTGGATATTATCCCCAACCGTTGGCAGAATCAGCAACGTTCAGCGGGCATGAGGAAGAAGAAGGCCATAAAAACTATCGTGTCATGAAGCTCTGTCTATTGAAAAAATATTCCGGATTGGTCCCACATTCGGGTCCCCAGGAGGTGCTGCCGAGTGGGCGGTGATCATGAGAAAGAGATGGAATAACCAAGGAAAGGGTGACACTATACGAGCCGGAGTGTGAAATGTCGCAAGTTTGAATGTCGTAGGAAAGCTAGGAAATCTGAAACGGGGAAATGCAAATGCGCAGTCCATATATGGAGCGGATCAGTGCACTGAAATGGAAGGTATTTCGGGTCAGTCGACCACAGGGTAATATTAGCAGCAATAAAGGAACGTATAACGGAAGTACGATTGGGGAAACATGACAGAGAATGAGTTACCGTAAAGAAATCAGTGACCGGGTTTGTGTCACTGTATGTGACAGCAAATCAACGCAGACAACGATTCTTCAGGTGGAAATAACGACACCGAAAGCACAAGGTGAAGAGATACAGAGAGTATATGAAAATACGGTTATTCATCATGTGAAGGGAAAAAAATGTGATAATCATGAGGAATTAGAACGCGAATGTATGGAACGGAACAGGAGAAGGGGTTCCTGGAGAATGTTGGATAGGTCGCAGAAGTGAGAAAGACAAGTTGAGTCCTGCAAGAGATTTCAAATGGTGCTGGCGAATACTCACAAGACTCCCAAGACGAAGAGGTGCACTAAGAAAAGTGCCGGAAACATGGGAAGATTCCATGGTCAGACACAGAGTCGGAATTCAGGTATTGGATTGTAAGGCGTAACCAATAGCAGATACAGGCTCGACTCTTATTTTAGTAAGGATTATATGCAGACTGAAGTTTGAGCCACTCATTCGGAAGAAGCAAAGTAGAAGGTTGCGCGATAGTTCTGTAGTGGAGAATGATAGGACGCTTTTGGAGATCGCTAAGGATGGGGTACTCCTATATAGAATGTCCCACTAGGCAATTCAATTGAAAAGGATTGGACATCGCTAAGAAGGGCAGTCGAAGATCATAGACTGTCGGACATCGGTACAAGGTAGGTAACTCCGAAGAAACCCTGGGTTACAGAAGAAATATTGAAACTGATCGACGAAAGGAGTAAGTTCGTAAATGTTCAGGGAGAAACAGGAGTACAGCAATATAAATAATTTGATATAGAAAGAAAGAGAAAGTGCACGGCAACCAAGGGAAAATGGAGACAGGAAAAATCTGAAGGAGCCGTAAAAGAAATTACCGTCAGAATGACTGACTCAGCATACAGAAAAGTCAAAATAACTTCCTTGTAATTTAAAGAGAGGATTCAAGGGGAATCTCTTTGTTACACGCAGATAAAACAGCGAATAGTTGGAAAGAGTGTATTGAAGTCCTGTATTAGGGGGGGGGGGACTGCTCTTTGACTTCATAGAGTAAGGAACTGAAGTCGATAAGGTTCAAATGGTTCAAATGGCTCTGAGCACTATTGGACTTAACAACTGAGGCCATGAGGCCCCTAGAACTTAGAACTACTTAAACCTAACTAACCTAAGGACGTCACACACATCCACGCTCGAGGCAGGATTAGAACCTGCGGCCGTAGCAGTCGCGCGTTCCAGACTGAAGCGCCTCGAACCGCTCGGCCGCTCCGGCCGGCCAGCTATTTTCTTTTTTTTGTGTGTGTAACTGTGACCTAAACCACGTTGCAGTCATTAGGTACGGATTCTTCGTGTAGCGAGAAGTTGTACACGACTGCTAAACTGGAGCTACTTCATCAATATACTCCGAAAGAATAGCAGTTAGTTGGAAATTATAATATCCTGCCGTTATGTAGTCATGAGTGACACCACCAGCAGTCGACCTATGGCGTAAACGCCCAGAAGATGACCCCTACGTCGGGTTGAAAGCGGTAGGCGGTAATATAATAATAAATGCGATTAAGATTGTTTTTGAATAATTGATTAAGCATACTAATAGATTCTTCATCTCCACAACCATATTGTCCAAAAATCTAGTTCAAGTGGGCCACCAGAGACGATGTGATCAAACGTTTACTTCGTTGGTTTTCCTAAAATCGAACAAGAGAGGAGCTCAAATCTCGGTCGTGGGACGGTAGTAGAAATCGAGCCCGAGCCAACGTGTGAAGAGTGTGCTGCGCTATTGTCTATGCTAGGAGAACGACTAGCAGTATTTATATCTGGAATGCAGATTGAAACTCGGCGCAATGTCCTTATTGCCCAACTTCGAAGCTAATTAACTCGAAAACGTCGCAACATATAAGAAGAAAAGCTATTATTTTTATAACAATATTTTTTCATGCCAATCCAAAACTCTGCGTATTACGCAAAAACAGCAGCTGCAACAGTGAAGTTTGATAGCGGTGCTAGTTCTGCATCACATGTTCACTTCTGAGTCGGACAATTTTTTCCAAATGATTGGTGACATGGTGGAATGGTAGAACGCAGAATTCTACATTTCAGGAGTCAAGGAAACGTACATCCATGAAAATCACCTCCTCGTCATTACCTAAAGAAGCGAGTTGGATAATTATGTCCTGCGCTGAACGAATCGCGACGATGTTGAAAAGCAAAAACATCCTCTTCATAGCATTCCGTAACCCTTGATCTTGACAGCCATCCAGACCCTCTTCAGGAGATATTACGCTCTTGCGAAGATTTGTCTCTTACAAGCATAATCTGTCAGCACCCCGTCACGAAATTCTTAAAACAAAACTCAACTTTACGTTGCTCGATGACAGTTGTACCTTTGTCTTTTTCGGCACTGGTGAATCCGTAAGTCGCTACAGCCTGCTGTACTTCTGCATGGTAGAGTCGCAATACCACCGCCTACGTTGGTAAATATACAGTACGCACTCACAGACGGCAGATGGCAGTACTAGCATTTCAGGGTATACAATGCGTAGGGGGATGACGCGGAAACAGTGCAGTGTTGTCATATTGCGGAAAAGAAGCGATTTCTTTGGCGTCCAGAGGGGCTTATCATTGGCTTTCAGGCCAAGGATGGAAGCATTTCCGAAACGGCTAAGTCTGTAAACTGAGCTGTGGTTAAAGTGCACGGTGAATGGTAGAGTGGCGCTATGTAAAACCGACCCTGGGGCAACTCTGGTGCACCACTGGCCACAGATCACAGCAGTTAACGAGGGCTGTTGGGATGTGGACATGCGAACAGAAGAGCAACCGACTGACCGGATGAACTAAGGGGCTACAGACAGTGTCTCTTGAACGACAATTTAGCGGACATTGCTGCGTTGGGCCTCCGCAGCAGTCACCATGTTCATTCACTCCAACTTAATGCTGTTCGTCGGCGACGAAAAACCCCATCGGGACGTCCACTGAGCGGCGACAGGGGGCATATCAGGTGAATCACTTTTTCTGCTCCATCAGGCAGATGGCAGTTGGCATGTACTGCGTGAATTGTTTGAAAGGAGACACCCTGTAACAATAGTCTGGAGGGTCATGTTGGAGGTGAGAGCGTTGTGGTCTGGGGAATGTTTTTGTAGAATCCCCTAGGTGATCTCATCATTATAGAAGCCACAACGAATCAACACAAGTATGCATCTGTCCTTGGGGCCATGTACACCCGTTTACGCAGTTTGTTTTTCCTCGGTACGACAGCAAGTAACAGCTAGACAATGCAACTTGCCACAAAGTTCGTAGTGGACGTGTTTGGTTCGAAAAATACCACGATGAGTTCACAGTATATACCTGCTAACCATACTGTAGATCCAATCATGCTGTGGATCCCGAACCGAGAGAGTTAGCTCAACTGTCCACAATACTGAAGTTAGCATGACTCCCTATTCCTAACCACACTGACTCTCTTCCTGAATCTCCTGAAGTGTTCCGCTCTGCTGAAGGTGTTTATTGATGTTTCCTACAAGTTAATTTTAATTTTAAAAACCAACAGCCTCAGTTGGCAAAGTTTACCTAGGTTTCAGTCGGGATAACCCAACCTTCTTCAGGGTAAAGGTAATTCACGTTAGTCCATAGTGGACGTCGTCAAGCTGAAACTACAAAACAATAAATTATCGTGAGATTTGTAAAAACTTATATGAAACTGCCTCGGCCCCACTTCGCAACCGTGATGCGGCAGCCACGAGTGCTGTAGTGGAACTGACCGCAGCGTCATGAGGCCCGCCTAGGTGGACACAGAACCTTGCGCCAGCGCGTAAACCGTGTGATGGGTACTTGTGACAAGAAGCGCACCTAACTCCGGAACTCACTAGTAAAGTGAAGTAAAATAAAGGTACAGCTGAGGAAAATGGCGTATATGTTGTCCTGTGCAAAACGTACTTAGATCGACTGTCTTAACATTTATGAATTATTTGCTGATCATGATATGAGGAAGACATCACGTGCTCACAACGTATGGCCTGTCTAGGAAAATTTTGTGCTTAATCACGAAGTTATATCATCTGAGAAGAACTTTGGAGTGAGAAGGTTAATATAAAGCCAAATCGTCATTATTATGACTAGGTCTAAAATTTCTTTTGAGACGTAAATGTTAAGCATTTGCTTAGCTATCGTTACAACGCATGAACATCCTATTGACTTAGCAGACAAATGGTCACGACTGAACTTATGAACAAGTCTACATCTAATCTGTAACATCCGGCAATACGGGCCACATATAATAGTCATTATTAAAGATTAGTATATTTGACCTGAAATGGTCTAGAATCAAGTCAAAATAAACTAATGTACGTGCCTGATTGAGCTTCATGACGAAGTTATGGTTATGAGCTACAGAAAAAAAATTGAGGCTGTTGGTTTTTAAAATTAAAATTAATACTTATACTGTTGCAGGGATGCGAAATGTCGAAAATATTTAAATTTTGACACGTGGTCACATTAATATTTGTGTCCAGTGGATACATTGGGGTAAAGTGCTAAATCCTTCGTTCGGCAAAGGCGACGATGTGCTTTGAAGAAGACACGTGGATTGGGTGAACACAGCTAGTTGGATAACTGTGAGCAAGCTGACGTCATTGCATGTGACGTACAATTTCTGTGCACGAGTGGCGGACCTCGGGAAATGTGCTCCTATACATTCAATCATTTCCACTGTGTAGTCTATCTTCTATGTAAGTTTTGCTGTAGAATAGTGTATTTATGTGGGAGTCTGAATATCGTGGAGGTTACCTGTATGCTATTGCCGCTGGATCCATTAAAAAAAAAAAAAAAAAAAAAAAAGACGTAATGTGGGCGCGTGAGGAATGGTCTTCACTCCAGCAAGCAATGTCTATGCTGTTAATTCCGCCCGGTACACATAGACACGCCGTTCTCTGCAACTTCTTGAGCTCCTTAGCTGTAACTTCTACTTTACTCCACCCTACTGTAATAGCGTTAGTTATAAGTCTCAGCATTTCTAGAGACAAGATACAGCATGGCGTATTGTAGAGAGTAATAGAATAGCTTTATTTTGCTTTTTGGCTCGTACGACCAAAGTTACGTCCCTCTGGAACCCAAAGACGATTGATCGTACTGGTGTGGTATTGCTTGGCTGCATTTCGTCCGGAATCTCGGAATTGTTGTTTCTGAGAGTCTCTACCCACAATACATTTATCTTATTAGTTTCTTGGCCAGATTATACACCGTAAAGAAATTATCTGTGGTAATGCTTGCCTCAGTTTCCTCAGCATTTTCAACAAGCCTAAAAACAACATTTGGTTCTCGTGGTCCATTCTCCAGTTTTTACGTCAGATAACAATCACAATTTTCCCTCATATTTTTCTCTGCGTTTTGAAGGTATATCCTGCCAGAAAGTACGCCTTCCTCTGAATGGAACCACTTGCTTATCCACTGTGACATCTTCGTAAGGAACGAACATTATGGGCAACTGTTCCAAAAACATTTCAAAGAAATTCCTGGTAGCAGCCAGTTTATCATAATGTCGACTAGCTGGTCGATCTTTTCTGTTGTCAAATCTGAGAAATCAGTTGACTGTATGGAAACGCTGAAGTAACATCGTTGCATGAGAAACTGGCGGAGCATTCATGTTGTCCCATAGCTCTTTAAGAGAGTCTCCAGTAGGTTTGTACAAACCAGCTAATATTAGATGTCCCAAGTAAGCCTTCAGTTCCTGATTGAGTGGAAGTCGCATTTTTGACTTGTGATACCCATTTCATTTCTCTGTTGGTTTCATTCTAAAACACTGTCATCCTGTCTTCAGTTATGAACAGATAGTTTCGTCAATCCGTTAAAGAGCAAACCCCATAGGCCCTGGAATAGGATGGAAAATTTTTTCACATCTAAACGAAAAATCTAAAACAATGAAGAATAAAGTAAACTAGAGTTAAATGCAATGCAATAAAATAAATTACAAAGAAACACAATAATACCTAAACCTGACAATAAGTAAAGAGTAAAAATATAGTGCTTACAAACCCCAAGGACTTTTGCATGATAGAGGTTTTCATCTCCATATACAGTCTACACAGAGAAGGTAAGAGGATAACATGTCCCAGCATCGCGTTCTCCACCAAAACAATCACTAATGGCTGGGTCGAGTTCCGAACCCAGAAACACAACTATGACAACCAAGCGCATTAGTCTCTAGACTATGACGCAGTGCAGTAATAAACATAGTATTCCCATAAAATACAATATCGTATAATATATTTATTACGCTCACCTTGCTGTTGACTCTGTTGGAGGATTTGTAGGTTTATTGTGCCATTACTCCTCCAACTACATCTGTTTCTTTAGACAACGATACACCTCCTTTTTCTGCTTCACAATCACATCAATATCCTCACTTCAAGCTGATACGTTATCATCATCACTTGAACCATGATCAAGAAAAATCAGGATTAACGACAGAATCATCTACCATTTCATCATCTGACTCATTCAAAAGCCTTTCTAACTGATAACCACTTAGGAACCTTCTATCCATTTTGGTACACAAAATTAGGCTAGTGACGTAGTTGTTATATTTGTACCTAGTCTTACAAAAATAAAAATGTGAAATGCCACTGAACCATTGGTGGACCATTAAATGACAACCGCATTTTATTCAAATAAAATATTGTTAGAATTCAAATGATAGTTTTTGCCTGAGTCTAAATGACCCATTGACAATGTGTGTGTCCAAGTTGTGTGTTTGCGAGATTATTTTGGAACTTGAGACAAAACTGAGGATTACGTGACGTCCTGTTAGGGAAAAAATATTAATCACGGTTTTCTGGTAATTTTAGTAAATTAACTGAGTCGGTTAGATACATGCACAGTAAGAAGGATGAACGGCCAGTGTTTTAGCAAAATAACTATGGGAAAAGATGCAGGGAGCAATAGGGGGTTTTCAGACGTGTCGTCAGGTCCATCCAATGACACCTGTCTGGCTTGGGGGAGCTTGCCAGCAGCCAAGGTCAGCCTTACGACAGGACATTGACATACGACCAAAAATTATTTATGTACTAGTCAGTTCTAACACATAATGTACATCTATGTATATGTATTCCTCCAAATCTCGTCATATTATGTAGGTTTTATTGCCTACTTGGTAAACGTTCTGCCCCAGTTTACGATATCTCATATTTCGTTACTTATACAAAATATTTACGTCTGGGATGGAAGTACATTTTGGTAATAACTCAACAAACAAAGTAAATAAGAAAGGTGAGATACACTGTAGGTTTGATTTAACATTGGAGTGTACGCTACTTTTGTCACTCCATCCTGCTTCTCAGAAGTAAATACGATGATGCAGCCGTCCTAACCAGTCTTCGGTTACTGGGTAATGGGTATGTAACATGAACTACTTCTCATCTACTGAATGTGCGTTCACTCAACCTGAGGGCCAAAAGGTGAGGAAAAGGGTGCTGTAGGTAGTCACTACGGACACGAAAGCAGCAATGAGGCTCAGCCGCACGGTGAGAACTCCAAGCAGGTTGGCCACTGGGCGTCCAGAGGACACCTGCCGCGCCAGCAGCCGCAGCTCGCGGTGGGCGGCGCCGCCCACACGCCGCCCTTCCAGCAGCAGCTGCGTGCACAGTCTCTGCGTGCGCCTCCCTTCTGTCTCCACAAAGTGGGCGGGCACGACGAGTATCGTCAGATGAGCAAGACTGAGGAACATACTCAGATTCCCCTGCCAGCTACTGATACTACTCATAGCTAGGAACGATAGTTTTGTTCCAAGGAAGTATATGTGAGCAGCCATAAGCATTGAAATAGATATGAAGTATGACACTAGAAAGACCTCATGAGCAGAGACCACTAATTTTGACAATTCGCTGAGTTTTGCGTGCACTAGTGTGAGAGTTCGCACATAGTCTGGTACACTCCAAAGAATACTAGAGTGTGATCGTAGACTCCCTCTGTACACAGACTCTTTCTTAAGAGAAATGTTACCGTAATATGCTACGTCGTTCCTTATATCGCGAACGCAAACATTCAGAAGTGAAAGTCTGTGCCTAATCACAAACTGTAAATTTGCAAATCTCAACAGTGATAAAGAGGTAGCAAGAAAACCACCCACAGTAGACACTAGGCTCAGCATATGGTCCTGAGAGTTACTAATAGTGAACAATGGTAAGTAGTATGAACAACCATAACAAAATAGCAAAACCAGTTGTAGCCTTACTATCTTCTCCTCACATGTATATACAGGACCAATATGAATCATCAGAAGTTTGTCACATGATGCTATCAACTTAACCATAGTCTCATACTTTGGTGTATTGAGGAAAACATCTGACACTATCGAAACGAACGTCACTGTTGACAAACTCACGAACATGAAAAGTGATATGAAGTTCACCATAGACATTGTAGGGAACGGTCTGCAGTAGAGGTGCACGGAGACACACGCAGAAATCAAGTGTGATACGCTGGCGAGGGTTACAGTGACTAGATCCGATTTTAATTTCTTCACAGATCCAGTTTTCGTATCAACCGTAAATGGCATGAGACCAAGAAACTTGCATGTGAAGTGGAATGGCTTGGTGGCCAATAGAAGTGTCCTAGTGTTCTCTGGCAGCAACGGGTTAGATTCATGCGCTGACATCACCTGCAAAAGGGAAGAAGATAAAAAATACACTGTACTCGTACTTCATAATAACACCTATTTTATAGGTAGTAATGAACCGGTTTTTAGATTTCTAGGCCATCGTCAGATAACCTGATTAAATAGGTAGGTCACATATCAGCCGCAGTTTATAGAAGCAAATTACATTTTGCAAAGATATAGGTAACAAAAACGCAACTACAATGAATTTAGTAAGTATGCTATGAATGAACATGTTTTAAGTTACTTTATAGTGAAACACCTAAAGTATAAGAATGTACAGGCAATAAACTGCACACACTTGAGAATCGGCACAGAGCACTGTTACATAAACAAAATAACTAATGGAATGAACATGCACGAAAAAGGGGGAGCAGAACGGACGAAAGAGTCAGTGGAATGTGGAGGATAACAGTTATACAATTTACAACAAGCATATTATCTAATGTTGTGAAAAATATTTACTGGCTGTTACTACTTGGAACTGATAAGCAAATGTTACCATAATGTGCAGCGTCGTTTCTCATATCGCCAATGCAAATATTTAGAAGTGAAATTATGTACCTAATAACAAGCCCGCATCTCGTGGCCGTGCGGTAGCGTTCTCGCTTCCCACGCCCGGGTTCCCGGGTTCGATTCCCGGCGGGGTCAGGGATTTTCTCTGCCTCGTGATGGCTGGGTGTTGTGTGATGTCTTTAGGTTAGTTAGGTTTAAGTAGTTCTAAGTTCTAGGGGACTGATGACCATAGATGTTAAGTCCCATAGTGCTCAGAGCCACCTAATAACAAATCGTAAATTTGTAAATCTGAGATGTCATAGAGAGTTGGCAAGAAAACTGCTCACAGTAAATGATAGACTCATACAATGCGCAGTGTGCATTACAGTGCCTAATTTATAAGCCACAATAATAACTATCTTGAAAAATTCTTGTTAACTTTATTTTTCATTCGCCTCTGTATGTACAGATAAGTTTCTGTTGAAAAGTAATTTATAATTCACAGCGGCATTTCTATCACAAATAACGCGATAACATTTTTCGTCTCTTAGATTCGTCTCTGAGAGTAAGGATAAGTTTTTACAGACGTACAATCGATCTGTTAGACTGCGCGAGAACCCACTTTTAAAGAGGCAGCACCATCTGTTCGTTTCAATACTCAAGGGCATGGAAGACTACCAAAACACACTAGGAATATATTTCTCGATATAGTGATTTAGGTGTTCTAAATTTAACTGAAACTGCAGTAGGACTTCCCGAGTTCCTATATTCCTATGATTCTCTCACAATGCACCGGCAGTCTTAGACCCACAGAAGAGTAGGCTGAAATTTAAGAGAATCGTCAGGAACAATCAAAGTACAGGGAGGTGAGATCTAGGTACGTTGAGAAGCCATGATGTTTCGACGCTGTCTGGGGTACTGAATGTCATGTTCAGTTAAAGGGGAACTGACATATCTAAAAATTATAATCATATAACCTGGACACACAAATATTGGTACAGGTAAAATGTAGGCAATGAAGATGTGGATTAGAATCCAAAACTACTCCAGCTGACAGATGAAAGGAGAAAGTACACAAACGATCAGGTACACTCTGTGATCAAAAGTATCCGGACACCCCCAAAAACATACGATTTTCGTATTACGTGCATTGTGCTGCCACCTACTACCAGGTACTCCTTATCAACGACCTCAGTGGTCATTAGACAACGCGAGGGAGAAGAATGGGGCGCTCCGCGGAACTCACGAGCTTCGAACGTGGTCATGTGCTTGGGTGTCACTACTGTCATACGTCTGTACGTGAGATTTCTCCACTCCTAAACATCCCTAGGTCCACTCTTTCCGATGTGATAGTGAAACGGAAACGTGAAGGAACACGTACAGCACAAAAGCGTATAGGCTGACCTCGTCCGTTGACTGACAGAGACCGTCGACAGTTCGCAATATGTAGTACGCAGACATCTGTCTAGACCATCACACAGGAATTCCATAGTGCATCGTGATTTCCCTAAATCACTCCAGGCAAATGCCGGGATGGTTCCTCCGAAAGGGCACGGCCGACTTCCTTCCCCATCCTTCCCTAATTCGATGAGACCGATGACCACGCTGTCTGGTCTCCTTCCCCAAACAACCAACCAACCATAGTGCATCAGGATCCACTGCAACTACTATAACAGTTAGGTGGGAGGTGAGAAAACTTTGACTTCTTGGTCGCCGGTAAATACCAAACGACGCCTCGCTTAGTATAAGGTGCATAAACATTGGACAATTGAACAGTGGGAAAACGTTTTGTGGAGTGACGAATCATGGTACACAATGTGGCGATCCGAGGGTGTGAATATCGCGAATGTCCAGTGAACGTCATCTGCCAGCGCGTGTAATGCAAACAGTAAAATTCCGAGGCGGTGGTGTTATGGTGTGGTCGTGTTTTCCATGGAGAGAACTTGCACCCCTTTTTGTTTTGCGTGGCACTATCACAGCACCGTCCCACACTGATGTTTTAAGCATCTTCTTTTTTCCCAGTGTTGAAGAGCAATTCTGGGATGGCGACTGCTTCTTTCACTACGATAGAGCACCTGTTCATAATGCAATCCTGTGGCGGAGTGGTTACCCCACAATTACATCCCAGTAATGGGTCGGCTTGCACAAAGTCCTGTCGTGAATCCTACGGAAAACCTTTGGGATGTTTTGGAACGCCGTCTTCGTGCCAGGCCTCACAGACCGACATCGATACCTCTCCTCGGTGCACCAGTCCGTGACGAATGGGCTGCCATCCCCCAAGAAACGATCCAGCACCTCACTGAACGTATGCCTGCGAGCGTGGTAGCTGTCATCGAGGCTAAGGGTGGGCCAACACAATATTGAATTCCAGCATTACCGATGGAGGGTGCCATGGACTTGTAAGTCATTGTCAGCCAGGTGTCCGGATACTTTTGATCACACAGTGTACGGAAAAAAATTGTGCAGTATTACAGATCAGCACGAAACTGGTTTTTTTCATTTATTATTATAATGTTGTTTTACCAAGAACCGACGGAAGATTCTGTTAATACGATTACAGACTAAAATACGTAATCAATCGGGAGTAAACAGCAGTTAAAAAAATGTCTGCAGGAAAAATTACGGTACAGAAAAGAAACCGGTCGCTCGAAGGGCAGACTCAACTCACAGAAAGGTCAAAATAGTTTCCGGTTAACTTAAAAGCGAACATGTCCACATTACCAATGTAAAACGAACTCCAACGTTAACCACAAACGAAAGCGAATATTAGTGAAAGGAGCACTATGTTTCTTATGTCGATAGAAGAATATAAAATAGATATGCATATGTAAGGCATGAGGGATCCATTATTAATATCTGAGACTGAAAGAGCTTTACAGGACATGTGATCGAACGAATCACAAGGCATAGATATTACACGTTCGTAGTTTCTGAAGTGACAGCAGGAATTGGCAGCCAAATGTTGCTCCAAATTAGTGTGTGGAATCTCCAGGCAGTCTTTTGGACTTTCGGAAGAGCGTCAGCCATACTGTTCCTAAGTGAACAGGGTAAGTAAGTGCGAGAGCGGATGCACATTCGACTGACAGATCAGGCGTTAGATTTTCTGACCAAATAAGTAGAAAGAATTTTGTGAACCTGTTACACAGGACAAACGAAACTACGCCACTGCATCGTGGTGCAAGGCTCTTGATATTCCCAAAACAATAAGGTGATATATATGGAATGACGAGTAATGAACAATAAGAATAGTAGAATAAGAGAGAAGGGCGTGAGGCAGGAACACAGTGAACTTTACCACTGTTCAACTCTTAAAGTAAAGAACTAACGTCCGCAACTCGTGGTCGTGCGGTAGCGTTCTCGCTTCCCGCCCCCGGGTTCCCGGGTTCGATTCCCGGCGGTGTCACGGATTTTCTCTGCCTCGTGATGACTGGGTGTTGTGTGATGTCCTTAGGTTAGTTAGGTTTGAGTAGTTCTAAGTTCTAGGGGACTGATGACCATAGATGTTAAGTCCCGTAGTGCTCAGAGCCATTTGAACCATAGTGCCCAGGGCCAAAGAATTAGCGAAATAAATAAAAGGAAGATTCTAAAGTGGAATTAAATTTCGGGGTGGAAGGATCTCGCACAAGACCTGCGGCTGACATAGCTCTAGTCTCTAATAGGATCTTTTTAATGTGATGAACTGTCTTTTGACTACACTGTTTGAACTGATAGTAAATAAAAAAAAGACGAACGTGTTAAGCAGTTGCGGAAATGTGATTAGGGGTAAATATAACATCGAAAATGGGGATAACGATGTGGACGAAGTAGAAGCATTCTGCTAAAGCAAGTACACTAGTATCGAACTATATCAATTTGAGGAACAAATCTCTACGAATGTTTGTTACGAGCACAGCGATCTGTGGAGGTGCATCCTGGACTGTGAGAAAACTTGATAAGAAGGAAATGGATGAGTCGGAAACTTGATATACTGAAAGATGCTGAATACTAGAGTGATATAAGAATCTAGGTGGTTGCCATAGAAACAACTAACTGAGCAATATACGAAAAATAGATTAGAAGATATGAAGATATTTATTAAAATATCAGAGAACATTATCTACGTTAGTATACGATAAAAATTGAAGGGGACTACAGGGATGAGAATAACACAATAACTGGCTACGTATGGTCCAGATGCCACGCTGTAATGAGGAAGTTGTGACAAGGGGGCGGGTTGAGGAGGGTGGGGAAATCCTATGAGGTCGCGCCATCCAGTGTGCTGACGACCAAACTAAAGAAAAAAAAAGTAACTCTTTTATGGATTATAATGGGAACTCCATACCAAATGTTTCCTAATATTCTGTGCTGTCTCCTCAGTGTCCAGGAAACTTGAATTTTTGTTTAATGTCACAGTCTTTAAATATTTCTTCATTCAGCCTCTAAGTGGTAGATTTATCGAATGAGGAAAATGATTGTTATGATAATATATTACTGTTGTCAAAAGCAATAAGCGGAAGAGTAAATCTGGCCCAGAGTGCTGTTTATAAACTATATCTAGTTTTCAAAGCGAAGTATCTAGTGAGACTGAACCCATCAATGTGTGTTATCCGTTTCGCCTCACGGCAGAGGAATACGAACTTAACTAGCAGAAAGCATTCAAAAATGAGGATCGTTCTGTGAGAGAGGGATGTACGCATGATTCGAATTACTACGAGAGTTGTTGTTGTTGTTGTGGTCTTCAGTCCTGAGACTAGTTTGATGCAGCTCTCCATGCTACTCTATCCTGTGCAAGCTTCTCCATCTCCCTGGACCTACTGCAACCAACATCCTTCTGAATCTGCTTGGTGTATTCATCCCTTGGTCTCCCTCTACGATTTATACCCTCCACGCTGCCCTCCAATACCAAATTGGTGAGCCCTTGATGCCTCATAACATGTCCTACCAACCGATCCCTTCTTCTAGTCAAGTTCTGCCAAAAACTTCTCCCCAACACCTCATCAGTTATGTGATCTACCCATCTAATCTTCAGCATTCCTCTGTAGCACCACATTTCGAAAGCTTCTATTCTCTTCTTGTCCAAGCTATTTACCGTCCATGTTTCACTTCCATACATGGCTACACTCCACACAAATACTTTCAGAAACGATTTCCTGACACTTAAATCAATACTCGATGTTAACAAATTTCTCTTCTTCAGAAACGCTTTCCTTCCCATTGGCAGTCTCCATTTTATATCCCCTCTACTTCGACAATCATCAGTTACTTTGCTCCCCAAATAGCAAAACTCCTTTACTAATTTAAGTGTCTCATTTCCTAATCTAATACCCTCAACATCACCCGACTTAATTCGACTACATTCTACTATACCCGTTTGGGTTTTGTTGATGTCCATCTTATATCCTCCCTTCAAGACACCATCCATTCCGTTCAACGGCTCTTCCAAGTTCTTTGGTGTCTCTGACAGAATTAAAATGTCATCGGCGAACCTAAAAGTTTTTATTTCTTCTCCATGGATTTTAATACCTACTCCGAAGTTTTCTTCTGTTTCCTTCACTGCTTTCTCTAGGTCTACAAATGCTAGCTTCTAAGATAAGCTGTAAGGTCAGTATTGCCTCATGTGTTCCAATATTTCTACGGAATCCAAACTGATCTTCCCTGAGATCGGCTTCTACCAGTTTTTCCATTCGTCTGTAAACAATTCGCGTTAGTATTTTGCAGCCGTGACTTATTAAACTGATAGTTCGGTGTTTTTCACATCTGTCAACACCTGCTTTCTTTGGGATTGGGATTATTAAGTTCTTCTTTAGGTCTGAGCGTATTTCGCCTGTCTCATACATCTTGCTCACCAGATGGTAGAGTTTTGTCAGGACTGACTCTCCCAAGGCCGTCAGTATTGTAATGGAATGTTGTCTACTCCTGGGGCCTCGTTTCGACTCACGTCTTTCAGTGCTCTGTCGAACTCTTCACACAGTATCATATCTCCCATTTCATCTTCATCTACATCCTCTTCCATTTCCATAAAATTGTCCTCAACTACATCGCCCTTGTATAGACCCTCTATATACTCCTTCCACCTTTCTGCTTTCCCTTCTTTGCTTAAAACTGAGTTTCCATCTGAGCTCTTGATATTCATACAGGTGGTTCTCTTTTCTCCAAGGGTCTCTTTAATTTTCCTGTAGGCAGTATCTATCTTACCCCTAGTGATATATGGCTCTACATCCTTACATTTATCCTCTAGCCATCCCTGCTTAGCCATTTTGCACTTCCTGTCGATCTCATTTTTGAGACGTTTGTATTCCTTTTTGCCTGCTTCATTTTCTGCATTTTCATATTTTCTCCTTTCATCAATTAAATTCAACAATTCTTTTGTTATCCAAGGATTTCTACTAGCCCTCGTCTTTTTACCTACTTGATCCTCTGCTGCCCTCACTACTTCATCCCTCAAGGCTACCCATTTTTCTTCTACTGTATTTCTTTCCCCCATTCCTGCCATTTGTTCCCTTACGCTCTCCCTGAAACTCTGTACCACCTCTGGTTCTTTCAGTCATCCAGCTCCCATCTCCTTAATTTCCCACCTTTTTGTTCTTCAGTTTTAATCTATAGTTCATAACCAATAGATTGTGGTCAGAATCCACATCTGCCCCTTACAGTTTAAAACCTGGTTCCTAAATCTCTGTCCTATCAGGGTTCTTCCATGTAAGAGGAAATAAAATTCAAATGTAGTACTACAAGCAGTACTACAATTTAAATGCATATGGCCTGGAGGTAAATGGAGGCACGTGGATAACTGTTGAAATTCCTTGTTTCAGTCGAAGAGGCAGGCAAAGACTGATACTACGTTGTAATGGAAGTCGAATATCGTGTCACAATAGGAAATACGGAAGATCATCGTGTATGAGTGTCACTGAAGATCATACTATTCCAGGAAAAGTCAAGGAGAGAAATTCACCCAATAGTGGATGCTAAATAGCTGATGACTGTTGTAATTGTGGTGCTCTGTTTGACAACCTAAATGTGTCAGACTACTAGTCTCAAAGTATTAGAGTCGTTAGTCGCTTCATAGCTTAAGAGAATTACAGCTTGGTCCGAAGCGGCCTTCCTCCTGCCGACGGTGGGTGACGTCAGCAGCTCGGTCAGTATGTGTGCCTTCTTCTCCCCTTGGCCCGACTGCATAGATCGTACATTAACATAAAATAGTTTCAGTACAAGATTATGTTCCGAATGTGACTGTAGAACACGAATGGCATGAAGTTATTAAACTGAACTAGTAACTGGCGTGAGTTTAAATACCTATAATACCACGACTAGCAGGTTTGAATTCGAAAATATCATGACCGAACCATAAAGAGTAGCCAGACAAATAAAGTATCATGTAGACACAAAAAAGCACAATAAAACCTAGTAACCTAGATGGGGGATACAGCGTCTGTCGCTTTACAACGCCAATCGCTTTCGCCATTTCTGCATGAGGTCATACGAAATAATGAACAGCTAGTTTCACGCTCGCTGGTGGCGAATTCAGCGCAAAAACTGACACAGTCACTTACCACATGTAACCAAACAGCTCCAGATGCAGTATATATGGACGCTACCGAAGGGTTGAGTTGCAACCAGCACCAAATCTGCATCCTACCAGCTACTCTAATGATCAACAGCCGACAACCGAAACTACGTGAGCAACACCTAAGCAGGTGCGCTAAGAAAAGTCATTGTGACATGCATCTGAACCTAGAGGTACAATTACAGCGATAGAAACTGGTTCCTCTTCCTGATTCGTGACCTGGAAAAACATCGTTAGACGCTCCTGTGTGTTATCTAATCCTAACAGTGTGTTAGGTCTGTGTGACCGTTTCTTTCCATAATTAGTTGAAATATGACGTAGGATAGAAGTGTCGTCTGTGTTTTACGTATATGATATGTGGGTTTTCATACACTAGTAGTAAGATAGTGTCTGTGCTTCTCGGCACACTGTAGACAGGTGTTTTTTCAGCTTACTATTTCAGGTGACCAGAAAGCTAAGATCGTCAGTCTCCTACTCACTCTCCCCATAAGTGTGCGTATTGAGATATTGAGTAATTTTTTTCATGCTAATGCATCTACATCGATACTCCAAAAGCCGCCGTGTGGTGTGTGGCGGAGTGTACCCTCTACCGCTACTAGTCGTTTCCTTTCAACTTGCAAATAACACGAGAAAAAACGATCATTCATATGCCTCCTCATGAGGCATAATTTCATGTATCTTCTCTTCGTAGTCCTTACGCGCATTGCGTGATGGTGGCAGTACAATCGTTCTGCAGTCAGTTTCAAACGCAGGTTCTCTACATTTTTTTCACTGTTGTTTCTCAAAAAGAACATCACCTACCCTCCAGCGATTCCCATTTGAGTTCCCGAAGCATGTCCGTAACACTTACGTGTTGTTCAAACCTACCGGTAACGGATCTAGCAGCCCGCCTCTGATCTGCTTCGATGTCTTCCTTCAGTCCCACCTGGTGCGGATCCCAAGCACTCGAGCAGTATTCAAGAATATGTCGCACTCGGGTCCTATATGACGTCTCCTTTGAAGGTCAACCATTCATTGCTAAAATTCTCCGGGTAAACCGAATTAGGCTATTCGTCCTCCCTACCACAGTTCTCCCATGCTCGTTCCACCTCATCTCTCTTTGCCTGTGTCAAGCAGGACGCTAGTAATACTGTGTGCAAAAATTACAGGTTCGTTCTTCCTACTCATCCGCATTACCTTAAATTTTTCTACGTTTAGGGCTAGCTGCCATTCATCACACCAACCGGAAATTTTGTCTAGTCGTCTTGTATCTTCCTACAGTCACTCAAGTACCACACCTTACCATACAGCACGGCATCATCAGCAAATAACCCCAGACTGCTGGCCAGTGTGTGCACCAAATCATTTAGGCCTATGTATAGAGAGAACAACAACGGTCCCATTACATTTCCCTGCGGCAATCCTGACTACACTCTTGTCTCTGATGAACACTCACCGTCGAGGACAACATACTGGGTTCTGATACTTAAGAATGGGTAGTACTGAGGGATGAAATAGTAAAGGGAGCAGAGGATCAAATAGATAAAAAGACGAGGGCTAGTAGAAATCATTGGGTAACCGAATAGATATTGAATTTAACTGACGAAAGAAGAAAATATAGAAATGCAGTAAATGAATCAGGCGAAAAGGAATACAAAAGTCGCAAAAAGTGAGATGGAGAGAAGGTGCAAAGTGGCTAAGCGGGGATGGCTAGAGGACAAATTTAAGGATGTAGAGACAGATATCACAGGAGGAAGATAGATACTGCCAAGAGGAAAATTAAAGAGACTTTTGGAGAAAAGAGAACTACTTGTATGAATATCAAGAGCTGAGGTGGTAAACCAGTCCTAAGCAAACAAGGGAAAGCACAAAGGCGACCGCGCTGGATAGCGGCATGGTCTGGGACGCCTTGACACGGTACGCGCGGCTCCCACCGTAGGAGGTTCGAGTCCTCCCTCAGGCATGGGTGTGTCCGTTGTATTTGGAGTAAGTTAATTTAAGTTAGGGTAATTAGTGTATAAGCTTAGGGAGCGATGACCTCAGCAGTTTCGTCCCATAGGAACTTAGCACAAACTAAAAAAAAAATTGCAGAAAGCTGGAAGGAGTGTATAGAGTGTCTATAAACGATGATGTACTTGAGGCCAATATAATGAAAATGGAAGAGGACGTAGATGAAGATGAAGTGTGAGATATGATACAGAGTGAAGAATTTGACTGACATTTGAAGGATCTAAGTCGAAACAAGAGCACGGAAGTAGACAACATTCCAATAGAACTACTAATAGCCTTGGGGGGGGGGGGGGGGGGGGCTAGTCCTGACAAACCTCTACCATCTGGTGAGCAAGATGTATGAGACAGCCGAAATACGATCAGACGTCAAGAGGACTATAATAATTCCAATCCCAAAGTAAGCAGCTGTTAGTAGGTGTGATAATTACCGAATTGTCAGTTTAATAAATATCGGCGGCAGAATACTAACACGGATTCTACACAAACGAGAGGAAAAGCTGGTAGAAGACGACCTCGGGGAAGATCAGTTTGGATTCCGTAGAAATATAGGAACACGCGAGGCAATACTAACATCTTAGGAGACAGGTTAAAGAAAGGCAAATGTATGTTTCTAACATTTGTGTACTTAGAGAAAGCTTTTCACAATGTTGACTGGAACACTCTCTTTCAAATTCTGAAGGTGGCAGGTGTAAAATAAAGGGAGCGAAAGGCTATTTACAGTCTGTACAGAAAACAGAAGGCAGTTATAAGAATCGAATGGCGTGAAAAGGAAGCAGTGGTTGGGAAGGAAGTGGGACAGGGTTGTAGTCTGTCCCCGATGTTATTCAATATGTGTACTGAGCAAGCAGTAAAAGAAACAAAAGAAAAATTTGGAGTAGGATTTGAAACCCATGGAGCAGAAATAAAAACTTTGAGGTCTACCGACGACATTGTAATGCTGTCAAAGGGCCTGGAAGACCAGCTTAAAGGAATGGACAGTGACTTGAAAGAAGGATATAAGGTGACCATCAACAAAACCAAAACGCAGATAATGGAATCAAGTCTAATTAAATCAGGGGATTCTGAGGGAGCTGGATGAAGAGATGAGACACTAAGAGTGGAAGATGTGTTTTGCTATTTGAGGAGCAAAATAACTGATGGTGCTCGAAGTAGAGAGGACATAAAATGTAGATTGCCTATGGCAAAGAAAGCGTTTCTGAAGAAGAGAAATTTGTTAAGATCCGTTTAGATTTAAGTGCCAGGAGGGCTTTTCTGAAAGCATATGTAGGGAGTGTAGCCACGGATGGAAGTGAAATAAGGATGACAAACACCTTAGACAAGAAGAGAATAGAAGCTTTCGAAATGTGGTGTTACAGAATAATGTTGAAGATTAGATGGGTTGTTGTTGTTGTTGTTGTGGTCTTCAGTCCTGAGACTGGTTTGATGCAGCTCTCCATGCTACTCTATCCTGTGCAAGCTTCTTCATCTCCCGGTACCTACTGCAACCTACATCCTTCTGAATCTGCTTAGTGTATTCATCTCTTGGTCTCCCCCTATGATGTTTACCCTCCACGCTGCCCTCCAATACTAAATTGGTGATCTCTTGATGCCTCAGAACATGTCCTACCAACCGATCCCTTCTTCTGGTCAAGTTGTGCCACAAACTTCTCTTCTCCCCAATCCAATTCAATACTTCCTCATTAGTTATGTGATCTACCCATCTAATCTTCAGCATTCTTCTGTAGCACCACATTTCAAAAGCTTATATTCTCTTCTTGTCCAAACTATTTACCGTCCATGTTTCACTTCCATACGTGGCTACACTCCATACGAATACTTTCAGAAATAACTTCCTGACACTTAAATCTATACTCGATGTTAACAAATTTCTCTTCTTCAGAAACGCTTTCCTTGCCATTGCCAGTCTACATTTTATATCCTCTCTACTTCGTCCATCATCAGTTATTTTGCTCCCCAAATAGCAAAACTCCTTTACTACTTTAAGTGTCTCATTTCCTAGTCTAATACCCTCAGCATCACCCGACTTAACTCGACTACATTCCATTATCCTCGTTTTGCTTTTGTTGATGTTCATCTTATATCCTCCCTTCAAGACACCATCCATTCCGTTCAACTGCTCTTCCAAGTTCATTGCTGTCTCTGACAGAATTACAATGTCATCGGCGAACCTCAAAGTTTTTATTTCTTCTCCATGGATTTTAATACCTACTCCGAATTTTTCTTTTGTTTCCTTTACTGCTTGCTCAATATAGAGATTGAATAACATCGGGGAGAGGCTACAACCCTGTCTTACTCCCTTCCCAACCACTGCTTCCCTTTCATGTCCCTCAACTCTTATAACGGCCATCTGGTTTCTGTACAAGTTGTAAATAGCCTTTCGCTCCCTGTATTTTACCCCTGCCACCCTTAGAATTTGAAAGAGAGTATTCCAATCAACATTGTCAAAAGCTTTCACTAAGTCTACAAATGCTAGAAACGTAGGTTTGCCTTTCCTTAATCTTTCTTCTAAGATAAGTCGTAAGGTCAGTATTGCCTCACGTGTTCCAGTATTTCTACGGAATCCAAACTGATCTTCCCCAAGGTCGGCTTCTACTAGTTTTTCCATTCGTCTGTAAAGAATTCGTGTTAGTATTTTGCAGCTGTGGCTTATTAAACTGATTGCTCGGTAATTTTCACATCTGTCAACACCTGCTTTTTTTGGGATTGGAATTATTATATTCTTCTTGAAGTCTGAGGGTATTTCGCCTGTTTCATACATCTTGCTCACCAGATGGTAGAGTTTTGTCAGGACTGGCTCTCCCAAGGCCGTCAGTAGTTCCAATGGAATGTTGTCTACTCCAGGGCCCTTGTTTCGACTCAGGTCCTTCAGTGCTCTGTCAAACTCTTCACGCAGTATCGTATCTCCCATTTCATCTTCATCTACATCCTCTTCCATTTACATAATATTGTCCTCAAGTGCATCCCCCCTTTATAGACCCTCTATATACTCTTTCTACCTTTCTGCTTTCCCTTCTTTGCTTAGAACTGGGTTTCCATCTGAGCTCTTGATGTTCATACATGTGGTTCTCTTATTTCCAAAGGTCTCTTTAATTTTCCTGTAGGCAGTATCTATCTTACCCCTAGTGAGATAAGCCTCTACATCCTTTCATTTGTCCTCTAGCCATCCCTGCTTAGCCATTTTGCACTTCCTGTCGATCTCATTTTTGAGACGTTTGTATTCCTTTTTGCCTGCTTCATTTACTGCATTTTTATATTTTCTCCTTTCATCAATTAAATTCAATATTTCTTCTGTTACCCAAGGATTCCTACTAACCCTCTTCTTTTTACCTACTTGATCGTCTGCTGCCTTCACTACTTCATCCCTCAGAGCTACCCAATCTTCTTCAACTGTATTTCTTTCCCCCATTCCTTTCAGTTGTTCCCTTATGCTCTCCCTGAAACTCTGTACAACCTCTGGTTCTTTCAGTTTATCCAGGTCCCATCTCCTTAAATTCCCACCTTTTTGCAGTTTCTTCAGTTTTAATCTACAGGTCATAACCAATAGATTGTGGTCAGAGTCCACATCTGCCCCTGGAAATGTCTTACAATTTAAAACCTGGTTCCTAAATCTCTGTCTTACCATTATATAAGCTATCTGATACCTTTTAGTATCTCCAGAGTTCTTCCATGTATACAGCCTTCTATCATGATTCTTAAACCAAGTGTTAGCTATGATTAAGTTGTGCTCTGTGCAAAATTCTATCAGGCGGCTTCCTCTTTCATTTCTTAGCCCCAATCCATATTCACCTACTACGTTTCCTTCTCTCCCTTTTCCTACACTCGAATTCCAGTCACCCATGACTATTAAATTTTCGTCTCCCTTCACTATCTGAATAATTTCTTTTATTTCACCATACATTTCTTCAATTTCTTCGTCATCTGCAGAGCTAGTTGGCATATAAACTTTTACTACTGTAGTAGGTGTGGGCTTCGTATCTATCTTGGCCACAATAATGCGTTCACTATGCTGTTTGTAGTAGCTTACCCGCATTCCTATTTTCCTATTCATTATTAAACCTACTCCTGCATTACCCCTATTTGATTTTGTGTTTATAACCCTGTAGTCACCTGACCAGAAGTCTTGTTCCCCCTGCCACCGAACTTCACTAATTCCCACTATATCTAACTTTAACCTATCCATCCATTAGATGGGTAGATCACGTAAATAATGAGGAGGTACTGAACAGAATCGGGGAGAAGAGGAATTTATGGCACAACTTGAATAATAGGAGGAATCGGTTGGCAGGAGACGTTATGAGGCATCAAGGGATCACCAATTTACTTTTGAACGGAAGTGTGGAGGACAAAAGTCGTAGAGACAGGCCAACGGATGAATACACTAAGCAAATTCAGAAGGATGCAGGTTGCACAAGCTATTCGGAAATGAAGAGGCTTGCTCAGGTTAGAGTATCACGCGGAGCTGAAACGAACCAGTCTGTGGACTGAAGACCAAAAGAACACATGATAGGTGAGGGGCCAATTGCGAAGGCTACTCGTTGAAAAATTGAACTGGTATTCCATCCGGACCTGATGATTTATTTCCTTTCAGTTGCTTCTCCACTCCAGTTACGCTTATTACTATGTCATACATAAGGGAGTCTGTCCGACGGTCAAATGATGGTATGTTTGTTTTCCGTAGAAATGTAGGAACACGCTGGTGTTCTAATGTTATACGCTAGCCGCCACCCAGGAACTTCTCAAAGCAAGTTTGGAAACATGAAACTTCTTGGCAGATTAAAACTGTGTGCCGGACAGAGATTCGACCTCGGGTCTGTGCCTTTCGCGGGCAAGTGCTCCACCATCCAAGCTATCCAAGTACGACTCACGCATCGTCCTCACAGCTTTACTTCTGCCATTATCTCGTCTCCTACCTTCCAAAGTTTACTGAAGCTCTCCTGCGAACCTTGCAGAACTAGCACTCCTGAAAGAAAGGATATTGCGGAGACATGGCTTAGCCGGATTCGAGTCTCGGTCCGGCACACAGTTTTAATCTGCCAGGAAGTTTCATATCAGCGCACACTCCGCTGCAGAGTGAAAATCTCATTCTGGAAACATCCCCCAGGCTGTGGCTAAGGCAGGTCACGGCAATAACCTTTCTTTCAGCAGTGCTAGTTCTGCAAGTTTCGCAGGACAGCATCTGTAAAGTTTGGAAGGTAGGAGACGTACTGGCGGAAGTAAAGCAGTGAGGACGGGGCGTGAGTCGTGTTTGGATAGCTCAGATGGTAGAGCACTTGGCCGCGAAAGGCAAAGGTCCAGAGTTCGAGTCTCGCTCCGACACACATTTTTAATCTGCCAGGAAGGTTCAAGTTTGGAAAGTTTCTCACCCTACAACAAAACTGTCGGAGGTAAATACCTAGAAACTATCGTTGCTTGGGTGCCGCGGCATTATCCTACCAATGACTAAATTGATGTGGCAGGAAATTCATCACCCTGATGGACAAAGTTGGGGGAAAATGTACAGAGTTGTCGGCGCAGGCAGCCTGAAGGGTAGTTAACGCTGTGGAGTCTGGTACCCTTTTGGACGATGGGTGAGAGATTAATCGGAGGATTATGAGAGGAGTCGAAGTTATCCAAAAGCGTCCTGACTTTGTCTTTTGGAGGCTTGTCATTTCTACTGAGTTTTCAGACTTTTCGTCTGGTCCCTGCATTCATTCAGATTTACCCTGGTATCCTGTGACATCCTGAGTGAAACGACCCTTACCGTTGTTCTATGCTTGAATCTTTAGGCACCCGCCTGTTTCACCTCGTCTGACCTCAAATTCCGGATATGACATAGACAATGAGGAGGTCATTATAGTAAACAATATATGCGGCGCGTACATTAGGAACCTTCAGGTAACCGTTCTCGGAGAGGACAATAGTACCGCATGGGCCGCTGTGCAGCGCTTTTACCTGACGAGTACGTAGGGAGGTTACGCGTCACGAAGGAAGAAGTTTGGACACTCAAAGAGACACCTCCAAAGCTGTGATAGATGCCAACCAATAGACGCTGAGATTCGGCAGGAAGGAACGCACTCGCAGCGTCCATGACTGCCCATAACGCCATCTCACGTCGTGTGATGAGAGAAAGTGGCTAAAGTCGTGCACTACTTACCTTATTACTGAATTGTGTCCATGTGCAGGCAAACTGGTCCACATTCAATGTTTGTGTTTATAATTTCTTAGCTATTGTAAGAAATGTAAATACAGTACTTTGTAGCTCTGTGCTTTATCATTTTAGTTTCCTACATTTTGGCACCAAGTGTAGGTCCATTATCATTTCATTTCCTTATTTTACTGCAATGAAGTGTGATTCAGTATTTTATGTAAGTCTGCACGCAATCCGCGCACATTATAAAAACTGGTTGCATGTATGTACGTCCCACATCCTCTCCTAAACCCTGGATCGATTTTAAACACACCTGGTACACATATCCATCGCTGAGCGGCAACAGTCGTTGAGTGGGGAAGCGGGGGTGGGGGAAAGAACCACCTACCTATTTCAAGAGATATTGTGTCATAAACAATGAGATACGTGGAAAACTGCTGCCTTAAGCTTGACCTTTAAATTGATTGCTTCTTTGCTACTCACACCATTCCTAACATATTTCGCAGACAGTATCCACACATGTCGCAGAATGTACCAACAGAAGTCTACCACTGTACGACACATATTTCTAGAGATATGAAATAAGCATTGATATGTGTGGAGAACTTAGGCTTCTTGCAAAAAGTTTTAATGCATTTATTCTTTACTATTGTGACACTCCTACAGTCGAGTCAACTTAAGGAAATTCCTGTCGTCTGGTTGTGCCTTTGACAACTTACAGCTACGAGACGCAAACGGCCATAGGCGAAAATAATAGCATTCTGTAGAGCCATGAAGAGGCGTTGCCATGGAGACTTGTACAAAACAGCGTTGTAGACGTGTGAAGCAACAGCGTCTAGCTTACAGAAACAGTAGCAGACACTAATTATACGTTTCTACATTATGCATATTTCTATGTATTACTGTTTCAGATTTTAAAAGATTTTTTCACGAATACACAGAATTGAAACATTTTCGATAATACGCTAGGAATAAATTTCATTCTTTTGTTTTCGCTTCTAATAGAAAAATTACAAAATGAATACCCGGGCCCTATAGGTTTTTCACCCACTTGTCTATAACGCAGAGTTTCAATTTTCCCTAATTGCTAGTGGAAATTAAGTTATTATTGACTTCATATTATCGTTATAAGTCACTCTTAGGACAGCAAGTGTACATTAAAGGAAGCTTTAGAGACAGCTGCTTGTCACTCGGGCAAACCTCTAAGGTGATCGCGGTCGCCCTCCACTTGGTCCCTTTGAAAGCATGTAAGCTTTGCCGATTATACTTCCAGCTTGAGCTTTGTGACCTTTCACGTATTTCAAGGGATGTACTCCACTTAACGTTGTTGGAGTACAGCTTTTACCTTAAGCCAGACAATCTCCCAATCAGAGAACATTGCATCTCGTTTTCCATTAATCATATAACCTTGTGGTAACCGATTGTCATGTCTATAGCTTACAGGCAACATATCCATCGGTATCGAATGCACATGGCTGGTAGTTTAGCACTTCATATGGATCGCAATTGCTCATCTTATTAAAACTTTCGGGACCGACATAACTGTGGTTGATCAAGATGCCTCTTTGAAAACTCATTGCGAAACACGTATTTCAAAAAATTTGAAAGATTTTATTGAACTAAGGGTGCTCTGTGGTCTAGGCATAGTGTCTTTGGCTACTAATCAAAACGACCTTGGACCAGGATTCGGTCACAGCCAACGATTGAATTTTCAGTAGAAAAATCATCAGCAATGGCCACCGAAGGCTACCAGAGCGTAGGCAGTCACTCTTCATCAGCCAACGATAATCTCAGCGTGACGGAGGAGGGTTGTGCTGGGAAAAAGCCCCTAAATATCGGGATAATAAGTAACGATTAACGACATGAGGTTTCAGAAGCCACATCTAAATAAATATTACATAATAAGTATGAGCAGAACACTCGGTCAGTTAGTGAATAAAGAGTAATGATGATCACGCCATCGGTCAAAGATTACGGATTAGTCCCCCACATTCGGAGCTGATGCAGGGGAGATCCAAGTGGGTACTGAATGTGGGAGAAACACTGAATAACCAGTTCCAGTGTAACCTTCTCCGAGTTGCACTGTGGGATTTTATAAGTTTACTTCTGATAGGGAACGTCGAAAATATTATAATGCTAAGTTTGGATATAGTTCGTGAGTCAGTGAAGTGAAATGTACGAAGAAAAAGATTTTCTAGTCACACGAATATACGGAATATCACCAGTGGTATACAGGTTTGGGACTCTTTATTAATGGGACGGCAAGGCTGAATATGATTTACGCCATCATTTATAGTTCAGATGTACAATCCTAGATTTCAGGATTGACACGGTGCCCCACACTTACTGACTGTTAACCAAGGTCCATCATACACAATAGTGACCCAGATATGTGAGTGGCTCGAAGACTAGTTACGTAATAGAATCCAGTTCGTTGTCCTCGACGGCGAGTGTTCATCAGGGGCAGGATTGCCCAAGAAAAGTGGGACCGCTCTTGTTCTCTGCATAAATTGTGTGACGAACTGAGTGAGTAGCCAGCTGTGGCTGTTTGCTGATGAAGCTGCGGTGTACGCGAAGATGTATTTGTCGGGCAACTGTAAGAGGATACAAGACGGCCTACGAGTAGACAAATGTCCTGTTTCGTGTGGTGAACAGCAGCTTGACCTAAATGTGGAAGTTTATGTAGACCAGTAGGAAGAAAAATCCCATTACATCCTAGCACAGCATTGGCAGTGTGGTAAGTGCACTATCACGTCGATTAAATACCTAGGCGTAGCGTTGCAAAGCAATCTAAAAAGGAACGTGCACGTAAGCACGGTATTAGTTAAGGCGAATGGTCCAATTGATTTATTGGGGGAATCGTAGGACTGTGCAGTTCATCAATAAAGGAAAACGCGTGTAGAACAACCGTGCAACACATTCTTGAGTACTGCTCAAGTGTTTGGAATCTCCGCCAGTTCGGATTAAGACTGCCGTCGAGGAAATTCGGAAGCAGTATCTCTCAGCGATAAGTTTAATCATCGTATTTTACCGGGATGCTTTGTGAGCTCCACTCAGAAAATTTAGAAAACTGGTTTTTAAGCTGACTGCACAACGGTTCTACTGCCGCCGGCGCACATTTCACGTAAGGACGACAAAGTTAAGAAAAATTAATGCCCTTACGGAGGCAAATAGACACCAGTTTCTCCCTCGATCGGTATGCGAGTGGAACAGGAAAAGATGTGACTAATAATATTACTAGGTACTCTCCGCTATATGCCGTATAGTGACTTTCGGAGTATCTATTTTGATGTAGACGTAGATACCGCAAGTAGAGCATAAAGATATACGTCGACACTGACCGGGTAACCCAGTATAATACAGAAAAGATAAGATTATGATGACCGTGGTGGATTGCATCGTTGCTGCAGGGGAAGGGACAGCAAACAGAGTTGTGAGAGAATATGGGCTCGAGACTACAGATAAAACTATTTAATTTTGCAATACGTTTCAGCTGCAAATATTGAACACAATCTTCAATAATCACATCAGGACTACTACTACATGAAAACGCCTGGAGACGCAGGCATCTACGGCTGGATTATATCACGGTGAGACAGAGATACCGACATAAAATAGCAATAAGTAACAGTAATGTACGCTTTACTGTTTGGAATTACCATTTCGTAGTGCTGTATATGCCACACGCTAAATCCGCATTTACTGGACGATTTATAAAAGGTTTTTAAATCTCATTGATTATGTAATAAATCTGCAGTGAAAGTTCTTTAAACAAAGATTAACCGATGAGAATATAATTCTAGTTGTACCTGTAAGTTAATTACATTTTTGTTGTAGCTCCTGTTTCCAGTAATTTATGTCACTCTAACACTGATTGTCGTGTACGCTGTATGATCGTGAATTACAAATTATTAACCAAACTTTTCACGAATCACTGTAAGTCTTAGCATCGGATACTTACTGCTTCAACTGAATGATGGGATTCCAAGAAGTTCTATAGAGCTAATTGGCTGCACAGTTGTCAGTATTTTGGCGTACTTACGATGCAACTAATGACGTAAAAACAGGTGGCTCCTGCACTGACGTCGCGGTGACGCGTCGTCGATACGCGCCTGCTTGCTGTCTCTAATTAATGACGTCAATATACGCTACCTCCATTACTTAAATGAGCGCAGCTCCTAAGATAACGACAACGGAACATCATATAGCAGCGTAACGAGTTGACTACCAAAAACTGAATCGTTGAAAAATGATGAATGTGAAGAATGTGGAGTTGTAGAGTTACTTATTATTTTAATTTGACTGTTAGATCACTATTTTCAACGTTTGTTTAGCTGCTTCTTCACTTCGATTACTTCATGAAATAGTTATCGCGGCATTACCGCAAAGATCACTTAGTAACCAGAATCAACTACAAAAAACGGCCGCTGTGGCCGAGCTGTTCTAGGCGCTTCAGTCTGGAACCGTGCGACCGCTACGGTAGCAGGTTCGAATCCTGCCTCAGGCATAGATGTGTGCGTTGTCCTCACTTTAGTTAGGTTTAAGTAATTCTAAGTTCTAGGGGACTGATGACCTTAGATGTTAAGTTCCATAGTGCACAGAACCACTTGAACCATTTCTGAACTACAAGAAGCGTTTGTCTGAAAGGACTGCGGGAACCGCGGTGTGGTGCTCCCGAGCGTCCGGACGCATCAGGGCATTGCTCACACACAAAGGGTGCTGGAGTACAGCTTTCAAACACACTATTTTCGTGTCTAGCTGGAGGGTCACTGGTTTGCTACTTGGTAAGATGATTCGTGTTGTTGTAATTCATCGTAGGCATTGCGAAAATATAAAATTTTTTCGTTGATCTTTCGGTGATGTAGTTATGTTTTATCACTAAATTTTAATGTTCAAGTTGTGGAATTGCTATGGACAGTGGGAATAGACTTGCGATACTTGTTTCATTACAAATCTTCTGTTTCTTTGCGAGGTTAGTACCTAAGAGGCTTCTAACGGAATTCGACTTAGTCACTTTATCTAAAGACTGTTACAGTCAGTTCAGTCCCTTTTCCATCAGTTTAATTTCCTAAATGCCTTATATCACATATACAGGATTCGTTCACATTATAAGTACATATTTAAGTTTTACCTAACATGTATCGCTTGTATATTAAGGGAGCGATGTATCATTTTGTTTACTTGGTTTCACAAGTCGGTTGTATGATGTGGTACCTAAATGCTCCCACGTAGTACGATTTCCTAGCCACTGGTTTGTTACTTAAAAGAATTAACATGGATGATACTCTGCACCTATTATACGATCTCACCATGGCAAGGTAATTTTGGCTCTACGAAGAGAGAAATGCCAACACTTTCACATGATATTTTAAATCAAAGATCGCTTTCAGTACTATCAATATTACGTATACCCTTCTACGAACGCAATTTTCATGGTTAGTGTGACAGTGTAGCAACTTGTAGAGACGATGTACTTGGCTCTACACAAGTGTACTTGTTCGATGATTCGTATTTGACCATCACGACTATGAATCAGTGGATAGTGTTTTTAGGTTTAATTGCTAAAATACATACACTATTGCTGAAATATTACAGATCGTTTTTCGTACTCACGTTCACTGTACATCATCTATGCTCACTATTTCCCATAGAGCTACTGAAGTAAGTGTGAACTGGTACTACCATTTTTCATTTAGTAGGTTGTTTTCATTGATCTACTTTCTTTTTAACTAGGGTTTTATTGTTGATTATTGTGACGGAATGTTGATTATTCGTCTGCTATCGCTTATCTGGTGATTATATATAGAGATTTCGGCGATTTAGTGCAAAGGTATTACCATTTTTCTGTTATCAGTTGTTCGGCTTACGTTCTGCAGAAGATTAGTGACCTATACCGCAGGAGTTGGTTGTTTTTATGGGTCCTTCGGTATTCATTACGAGATGAAATGTGTGTATGGCTCGGTCCTCCCGTCAGGTTAACTGGTCGCCTTATGCAAGTCTTTTAGCTGATGCCGCTTGTGTGTTCATGATGAAACGATCATGAAGACAACACAACACCCAGTCCCCGAGAGGAGAAAATCTCAGACAAAACCGGGGAATCAAACCCGAGCCGCTAACATAGCATTTTGCGACTCCGATGACTCACCATTCGTGGTGGACCTTACGAGATTGAGAGGACGTGTAGCAAGAATCAGTAGTATCTTAGGAGTTTAGATAGGAGTGAGAAATTTAAACTGGTGTAGCAGACTGATGGTGTTGCTTTGAGGGGGAGAGCAGGTAATTCTTAAGTAGTGTTGACACTGCAGTCTACAAGTGTACCTGCTGTGATGCTTTGTCAGATAACCCTCCAGATTCTGCCAACTGTCAAGTTCAAATTGAAAAACCGAATGTTGGTCTTATTTGTTTTCAGAACTTGATAAGAATGTTAGAAGCATAAAGGATGTAATAGAGGCGCAGTAAAAGATAAGCGGAATAATTAATGGGCTATGACAAGATATAACAACAATAACAAATTAACTATAACAAGAAATGGCGCAGGTATATTAAAAGACCAAGTAGGAGATAACGCAAAGGAACATAATGAGAAGTTAGAGGTTACTGCTGGCAGAATAAGTGAAAAGGTGGAAAGCATTTCAAGGGAGCAGCACACTAATATTAATGAGGTAGAAGCAAGACTTAGAACAAAAGATAGACTCCAGTGAGGACACTGCTTCAGGCAGCTTTAATGTCCTCACTATTCAAGGTAGTTGCATTCTGAATGGTAGCAACTCTATACCAGAAAACGGATTTGTTACTGTAGATTTTTAATGAAGATGTGAATAGACATCATAAGTCATTACAAGGAGGTTTCCATGTTTTATTAGAGGAGTGTGTGAAATCTGAGACAAATCTTGCATGGGGGCTTAATTAAATAAGATTGAAAATACTTTTAGTTTTTAGTAGCTGTATGGCCGATTACGCTGTGTCTCGTAAACGGCTGGCCCTGACTAGTATTATTACGCTATCTGACTGCAAAGAACAACAACAAGAATGAAATGAAATTTTTCGTTGACACAATTAATTAATTAAGTCCCCAGCAACTATGAAACCTACGAAACCAAAGCATAAGTATAACTGTTCTGTAGGTGGAAGTATGACTCAACGCACATCCGGCACGGTTCTTCTTCAACAAGACAAGAATTTTTTTTATACCAATTTTACTGACGTGATAAAAGAAAATTACAAATACTATAATTGCTCAAGGAAAGTAGAATTACACTCTAATACAAGAACACACGCCAGATGCTTTGTTGACTGAACCTGTAATGACGCATTATTTAGGACACTAAAATAAAAACAAACTGAGTTAATTACCTCATTTATATTGATGAAAATCATTCTAATCCTTACATTATATCTCAACCAGAACTCTCCAATATCACATCTCAGCAAGCACTGCCTAATAGCACATCTCAACAAACACTCTCTGCTACAACATCTCAGAACAGACTACCACGAGACCTCGACAGGCACTGACTACTACGAGCTCTCGACAAGCACTGACTGCTACGAGTTCTTAAGAGGCACTGACTGCTACGAGTTCTCTCCTAGCACTGACTTCTATGAGTTCTTAACAGGCACTGACTACTACGAGCTCTCTCCTAGCACTGACTTCTACGAGTTCTTAACAGGCACTGACCTCGACAAGCACTGTGGAGGCGGCTTAATAATACTCTTTGGCGCAATCTCTGGCGCAGTGGCTCAGTGTAGCCACCTTTCATATGCCCCTCCTCCACAGGCCAGAATTTGATGGTACTTTTGTCAGCACTGGTGGTGAGAATACCACCAAATTCGTCCAGAAAAATACAGACAAAAATAAAAGATAATATTAATACCTAAATATCACATAATTAGTTAAAATTTTGGCTTTGCACTGACCTTTCAATAACCTAATATATAAAATACAGTAGGCAATACAAATTCTTTTCATACATGTGGCTTTACATAATATTTCACACAATACATAAAAAATCAGTTTATACAAATGTTCAGATAAAATACTTTTAATTATTCAAAAAAAAAAACAAATAGTTGATAATTCCAGCCCAGCAATGGTCAACAGGTGCAAACACCAACACGTGACATCGTTTCAGCAGAAGCAGTCCATCAGTTGCTCCCAGCAATGTTGAGAGCAGGTGCAGACACCAACAAGTGACATCATTTCAGTAGAAGCAGTCCATCAGTTGCACCCAGCAATGTTGAGCAGGTGCAGACACCAACAAGTGACATCATTTCAGTAGAAGCAGTCCATCAGTTGCACCCAGCAATATTGTGCAGGTGCAGACACCAACAAGTGACATCATTTCAGCAGAAATAGTCCATCAGTTGCACCCAGCAATGTTGAGAGCAGGTGCAGACACCAACAAGTGACATCATTTCAGTAGAAGCAGTCCATCAGTTGCACCCAGCAATGTTGAGCAGGTGCAGACACCAACAAGTGACATCATTTCAGTAGAAACAGTCCATCAGTTGCACCCAGCAATGTTGAGCAGGTGCAGACACCAACAAGTGACATCATTTCAGTAGAAGCAGTTCCATCTGTGGCACCCAGTAAAGTGGAAGAGGTACAGACAGCAACAAGTCACATTAGTTCAGTAGAAGCAGTCCATCAGTGGCACCCAGCAATGTTGAGTAGGTGCAGACACCGGCAAGTGACATCATTTCAGTAGAAACAGTTCTAACAGTGGCACCCAGCAATGTTGAGTAGGTGCAGACACCAACAAGTGACATCATTTCAGTAGAAGCAGTTCCATCTGTGGCACCCAGTAAAGTTGAAGAGGTACACACAGCAACAAGTCACATTAGTTAGGTAGAAGCAGTCCATCAGTGGCACCCAGCAATGTTGAGTAGGTGCAGACACCGGCAAGTGACATCATTTCAGTAGAAACAGTTCTAACAGTGGCACCCAGCAATGTCGAGTAGGTGCAGACAGCAACAAGTGACTTCATTTCCATAGAAGTAGCTTCATCTGTGGACCCAGTAATGTTGAGTAGGTGCAGACAGCAAGAAGTGACTTCATTTCCATACAAGTAGTCCATCAGTTGCACCTAGCAATGATGAGCAGGTCCAGAGAGCAGTCCATGATATTCACTATCACTGATCAGACAGTTCAAGCATGAACAATCGTTTGAATACCCATACTAATCACACAGTTCATCAGCAGAAATTAATCATTCCTAAGTGTCACACATTATGTTGAAAAGGTGCAGGTAACAGTTCATAATATTTACCCTCACTAATCAGACAGTTCAGGCATGAACAATAGTTTGAATGCACATACAATTGCTTTTACACTAAACATACAAATCATAACAGTCACACAAATGATGTCAGATAATTTTCATATTAACTATTACAAATACACAAATATCAGTAAACCTATAATATTTATGGGTGTCAGTGCAAGCCACAACAACAAATAAAATAATATTTACGAGATAGGTGGGTAGGATTAGGAAAGGAAAACACACAAAACACACTCATTCATCTTTCATCCACATTAAGCACTACTGTGTAATTGAATGGTTTTAACTGTGTAAATGTAATTCTGTCAAAATCTGATGTTCATCATGTGTATCAAGTAGTAGTGGCAGCAATGTATAACAGTCAATAATAGTTAGGTCAACGTCATAGTCATCATGTCAAGACCAATGTTTGCCAAGCCAGATCAAATGTACTGTTGTTGAACAACTGTCAGTGAGCCAAGATATGCAAATACTTCCTCTCTTCAAAAAAAAGTATATACTGCTTAGTGATTTAACAAAGTGTGTGTATAGACTATCTTCCTTCTACTTTAGTGTTCTAGTCTGCTATCTTCATCCTCCTTGTTCCATAAGACCAACAAAAAAAATATGCATCTCACTTACTATACCTCTCATCCACCAAAACTCCAATAATCATCAACTTTACACAATCTCAATAATACCTCAATAATACCTCTTCAATACTTCGATACATATAAACCTTATTGCCAATATATGCTCCTCACTTACTTTACCTCTTATCCACCAAAACTCCCATAATCATCAACTTCACACAATCTCAATAATACCTCTTCAATGCGTCGATACATATAAACCTTATTACCAATATCATTTCACTTCCATAACAACTCCTTCCTCTAGTCAGTCTCCTCAAACAAGTACAGATAAAATCCTAGTACAAACTTCAGTTCATCATCCCACACAATCTGAAGACACATTGTCAACACACAACTTCTGTGTAATCCGTCTGACCCAAATCTTCTACCCATTACGAATTACAAACAAAGAAATTCATACATGACCTCTAACAGACTTAGTTCGAATAACTCTCAGTAATTAAGTACGATTACGGAGTGTGAATGATCATAATATTTCACAGTGTGTACATCATTTCAAGAATAATGGCAGAAGCAAACATGTGGAGTATTTCTTGTATCAAGTGTCACTTCCTATTTCAATTGCTCACGAAAAATGCAGTGTAATAACTGTTAATGGTCTAAACCTAGTAATGGTATGTCATGTCATTAGCTTCCTTCCTATTAGCATAAATTTATACAGCTTCCATAAAACCTCAGCTCATGTGACTTCAACGAAGTTCTTTGTACCAATGTCGTTCGTCGAATTATAGCAGTTCATTTTCTTATCTTAAAAATATAAGGCACTTAGCGTAAGCAAAACAAGCAATAGCGAGTAAATATACCAGTAGAGAACACAATGTCAACAAGTGGATGCAGCACAATCCTTACAACGAGGCTCTGCCAAGCGAACAATCTATAATTAATCCAATAGCGTGACCTAAACTCTATGTTCATACACAGTATATCAGCATTTATATATACCAAATTAAAGAGTAGTTATGACAACAACAGATATGTATAAATATGCAATCCATACGCAAAGCAGTAAACATGTCATTAGCATCATATCAGCATAAGCAAATAAATGTTCATATGTCATCTTAATAAGCAAACATGAAGGCGCAAGCAGATAAATCACAAAGTATAACTTACATACATAATCACAGTCAGCACAATTAATCAGGTTACAATTATAATTTAAATAAATAAGCACAGCAGGCACATAATTAAAAAAAATATGACATCAGCGAAAAAGCATAGCAGCCAAGCGATGCATAATATATACAAATAACAATCCTGTTCATTAATAAAACATTGACAAAAATCAGAAAATGTACGCAAGCACGTCGCTTCACACGTAAATTCATAGAACATGAAATTAGCACAAAGTATGAATCACGCAATCGCGAGCAGCAAATTACGTCTAAAGTACGTACCTAAGTGGAAATATGTTACCTGAAAAATAAACTCAATTAATAGTTACCTTTTTAGTTTATTAGTTTCTTCTTGGAAATTACATTCTTCCTGAAAATTTCTCGATAGTAAGTCCTCTTAACGTCGGAGACACACAGAATTTACCTGAAGTTCTTAAATATTTTATAGAACCGTATCCTGAAAAATACTGAATGTTAATAACATAATTCATCAAGTCACTATAGCTTTATACTGAATTTAATCGGAGAAATTAAACTGTGTATTTGTTTACGGCTGTCAGTGCATTCGCACTGAGCGCTCGATCAGCTGTAGGCGCGTGACGTAGGAAGCAATTGTTCGCGGTCAACGACTGCCTTGTACGGCGCGCAGACTTGACTGTTGCTTTGAGTATGTGCCGCCGCCAAAACACAGCGCGGTATCCTTGTACTCTCTGCATGTTTACATCTAGCTGTTAGTTTCTCTAACGTATGTCATTCCACAAAAATTTTTACGTTAGATATATGATGTATTCCCTTGGAGCGTCGTGATTTAAGAGTTTCTACTTCGACAGTGTTATCATGAATAATTTTACGAATTCTATATGGACCGTTATAAAGCAGAAAAAATTTGCGACACAAGCCTTTTCCTTTGTGTGACAAACGATGAGACTTAATTAACACCTTTTGACCAACTGACAAGATTTTTGAACGACCAGGACGCTTAGCTGATTTCTCTCTTCTAGCAGCCGCAGATGCAATATTTCGTAGAGCCAGGTTGACAACTTCAGAATGCCGCAGTTTCCGTGTAGGCGGATAAGGAACAATTTCAGATATGCGATTTGCCGGTGCTTTGTTTTTTAATATTAGTAAAGGCGGTAAAGAAGTTGAGTCATTAGGGAGTTCATTCAGAATGTTTTGAAAAATATGAAGATACTGATCCCACGTTCTGTGATTCTGATGATAATAAAGACGACACAATTTATTGATTTCCTTCATCCATCTCTCTGAAACGTTAGATTGAGGGTGAAAAAGTGAAATGAAGATTGGTTTAATTTTATGACACTGTAGAGTACGAAGCCAAATTTTAGAACGAAACTGTGATCCATTATCTGATATAATCTTATCAACATGACCCACTTCATTAAGAAAATGTTTGATGAAAGCGTTAGATACTGAACGAGCTGTTGCTTTGCGTAAAGGTGTAAAACATACATATTTTGACGTCAACTCCACTGCTACGAAAATGTACGCAAAACCATTAGTAGATCGAACCACTGGACCGAACAAATCAACTGCAGCCATCTCCTTTAATTTCACTGGAATGATAGGAAACAACGGTGCTCTGTGAGAAACTGTTGGCGGCTTAGCCTTTTGACATAATTTGCATTTGGCCAGAACAGATCGAATACGTTTTTCCATATTACTGAAGTAGCAATTTTCTCGTAATTTAAGAAAGCATTTTCTGGGACCAAAGTGTGCATAACTGAAATGCGTGTACCAAATCAGCTTATTAACCCACTCATCAGGAATACAAACTAACCAAACAGAGTTGTCTACCGATTTTCGTTTAAAAAGAATGTCATTGCGAACTAAATAATGCTGTCTAATCGCCACGCTTTCCTTTCTCCTCCACTTCTCCTTAATGTCCTTCCAGATTGAATCCTTATTTTGCTCCTTAGCGATGTCCTGTAGCTAAGACGAAATAAAGTTCTCAAACGCAACACCTTGAATATACATCAAACAATAATTGTTTTCTATGCAGTCCTCTTCAGCACTTTGTTTCAAACCCATAGGTGCACGTGATAAAGCATCAGCAACAATATTTGAAGAACCCTGTATGTAAACAATAATAAAGTCAAATTCCTGTAGGTACAACGCCCATCGTGACAATCTGCCATGAGTTAATTTTGTTGACATAAGAAATTCCAGAGCTCGATGATCGGTGTAAACCTTAGTATGTCTGCCAAACAAAAATGTGCGAAATTTTGTGAAAGCCCAAACAACAGCCAAAGCTTCAAGTTCCGTAATCGAATAATTCTTTTCTGATTTAGAAAGGACGCGACTTCCAAATGCAATAGTTTTCTGGACTACAACGCCGTCTTCTTCTATCTCTTGAAATAAATGTGCACCTAGGCCTTTGTATGATGAGTCCGTCGCCAAACAAAAATCTTTAGATAAATCCGGATGTGAAAGAAGTGGAGCAGCAACTAAAGCATCACGAAGCTGTTCAAATTCTGACTGAGCTTCCTCATCCCAACACCAATTAGATTTCCTTCCAGATAGTTCACATAAACGAGGTGTGGCCAAATCGTCCAATTTAACAAAGCGTCGAAGAAAATTACAGACACCAAGGAAACTACGAACATCACGTTTTGTGGTAGGAACAGCATAATTACGAATAGCGTCTAAATTTTCTGGATCAGGAAGAATACCTTCTGTAGAAATAATGTGACCGAGAAATTTCACCTGAGAACGACCAAATTCAGATTTTTCTAAGTTCACTGTAATGCCAACTCTTGCAAAGATACGTAACAATGAGTCCAAAATTTTGTTGTGCTCACTCCAAGAATGTTTAGCAATAAGAATGTCATCAACATATGAAGTAATATTGTCACGAAGATAAACAGGTAAAATTTCATTTAAGCTACGAATGAATGCTGCTGAAGATATAGTAAGTCCAAACGGTAATTTCCGAAACTGGTAACAGTTACCAAAGGCTAAGAAGGCAGTGTATTTTCTACAATCAGGGTGGAGTTCTATTTGCCAAAAACTTGCGCGCATATCAATCGTGGATAAAACTTTAATTCCATGGAAATGTTGAAGAAGTTCATCTAAATTTTGTGGGCGGTCAGTTTCAGGAATGATGATATTATTTATCTGTCTGGAATCCAGAACCAAGCGAATTGACCCATCCTTTTTAAGAACAACGTGTAATGGACTGGTATAAGGACTGACTGCAGGCTCAATAATGCCCTGATCTAACATGTACTGTTGTTCATTCTTAACCTTGTCTCTGTAAGCCAAAGGAATAGCGTACGTTTTCCCGCGAAATGGTGTGTGTTCTTTTACTTTAAATAAATATTGTAAGCCTTGTATAGTTCCTGTGTGATGACTAAATACTGTAGCATGTGAAGTCAAAATGTGGTGCAGCTCTTCTCTTGCAACGTCATCTGGCACTTCAGCTTCCTTAACCTTTTCATTAATTAATTCTTCGCTATTAATTGTATCATCCATCGCGTCTCTGTATCTATTGTCATTGTCATGAATAAACACACTGTCGTCATAATGCTCAACGAAAACATCATAAGTAAGAAACCTTAAACATTTTGTATTTGACTCAGATCTTGTTAAACACTCGAAAAATTTCAAACATTTCGGCATTCCGGCAACAGTCAAATTCACACTTCCTTCTTTAAAGTTCAAAATTGCCTTATGTGCGTTAAGAAACTCCATACCTAATATACACTACTGGAAATGGAAAAAAAAAAACACATTGACACCGGTGTGTCAGACCCACCATACTTGCTCCGGACACAGCGAGAGGCCTGTACAAGCAATGATCACACGCACAGCACAGCGGACACACCAAGAACCGCGGTGTTGGCCGTCGAATGGCGCTAGCTGCGCAGCATTTGTGCACCGCCGCCGTCAGTGTCAGCCAGTTTGCCGTGGCATACGGAGCTCCATCGCAGTCTTTAACACTGGTAGCATGCCGCGACAGCGTGGACGTGAACCGTATGTGCAGTTGACGGACTTTGAGCGAGGGCGTATAGTGGGCATGCGGGAGGCCGGGTGGACGTACCGCCGAATTGCTCAACACGTGGGGCGTGAGGTCTCCACAGTACATCGATGTTGTCGCCAGTGGTCGGCGGAAGGTGCACGTGCCCGTCGACCTGGTACCGGACCGCAGCGACGCACGGATGCACGCCAAGACCGTAGGATCCTACGCAATGCCGTAGGGGACCGCACCGCCACTTCCCAGCAAATTAGGGACACTGTTGCTCCTGGGGTATCGGCGAGGACCATTCGCAACCGTCTCCATGAAGCTGGGCTACGGTCCCGCACACCGTTAGGCCGTCTTCCGCTCACGCCCCAACATCGTGCAGCCCGCCTCCAGTGGTGTCGCGACAGGCGTGAATGGAGGGACGAGTGGAGACGTGTCGTCTTCAGCGATGAGAGTCGCTTCTGCCTTGGTGCCAATGATGGTCGTATGCGTGTTTGGCGCCGTGCAGGTGAGCGCCACAATCAGGACTGCATACAACCGAGGCACACAGGGCCAACACCCGGCATCATGGTGTGGGGAGCGATCTCCTACACTGGCCGTACACCACTGGTGATCGTCGAGGGGACACTGAATAGTGCACGGTACATCCAGACCGTCATCGAACCCATCGTTCTACCATTCCTAGACCGGCAAGGGAACTTGCTGTTCCAACAGGACAATGCACGTCCGCATGTATCCCGTGCCACCCAACGTGCTCTAGAAGGTGTAAGTCAACTACCCTGGCCAGCAAGATCTCCGGATCTGTCCCCCATTGAGCATGTTTGGGACTGGATTAAGCGTCGTCTCACGCGGTCTGCACGTCCAGCACGAACGCTGGTCCAACTGAGGCGCCAGGTGGAAATGGCATGGCAAGCCGTTCCACAGGACTACATCCAGCATCTCTACGATCGTCTCCATGGGAGAATAGCAGCCTGCATTGCTGCGAAAGGTGGATATACACTGTACTAGTGCCGACATTGTGCATGCTCTGTTGCCTGTGTCTATGTGCCTGTGGTTCTGTCAGTGTGATCATGTGATGTATCTGACCCCAGGAATGTGTCAATAAAGTTTCCCCTTCCTGGGACAATGAATTCACGGTGTTCTTATTTCAATTTCCAGGAGTGTAATTTGGGTACTGAGTAATGGAACAATAATAAAATTAGCAGAAAATTCGTATCCTTGACAAATAAAATTTAAGTTGGTCTGTTGTTTGAGTTCCACACTTTTTCCAGAAATAGCACCTCGAATTGTAGTTTTAGAAATAGGTAACACAGGACAGGCAATAGTTCTTTCACATATACGAAAAACTAATTCACTAATGACATTCAATGGACTCCCAGAATCTAAAACTGCAGTGAACTTATTCTTACCCACACCTACTTCAATAACAGGGTGTAAAAATGCGTCTACATTATTTTCCTTTTCGTCTAGCAAAATGTCTCTCATGTCTTCCAGGCGTACGTAGTGTAAAGTCGTAGTGTCATTACTTTCTGAACCGTCTGTATTGCTACCAGAAGCCGAAGCTGCAAGTCATTGTCGATTGTTTGCGTCACGTCTTTGATTATTCCCGTCATTTCGCGGATCAATTTCTACTACTTGCACTTGTCTCTCTGAAGTTCTGTCACGTGGAGGATGCCAATTAGGTCCCTCCTGTCTGTTAGATGCAAATTCTTGGTTGTGTCTGTTATTAAAATTTCTGTTTTCCTGTCTGTCTGCATAACTACTTCTTGTGTAATTTCGACTGTCACTTCTGAAATTATTGTTGTATCTGCTACCCTGATTATTTCTGTAGTAAGAATTTCTATTACTGTTTGAATAATTTCTGTCTTGATGATACCGATTACTGTTTCCGTATGATTGATCATTCCGGTACGAATTACCGTTATTATAATTGTCTGTGTAATTTCTGTTAGAACGTCTGTTATTGTCATAAGGCTGGTATCTATTGTCCTGTCTGTTACGTCTGTCATTCTCAAAATTACCGCTATAACGTTCGCTCCAATCACTATCCCTTTTCTCTGAAAATCTATTGTAATTACTGTTACTGAAAAAGTTACAAGAAGTCCCGTCGTCGTTGTCATACTCAAGTTCTTGCAACAAAGTCTTAAAAGTCTCAATGTCGTCTTTACATCTTCCGGCTAAAGCAATTTGTCTTATGGATTGTGGCAGCTTAGTTAAACAAATGCGAATTAATTCAGTCGGGCTGTAAGGGTTGGACAGGAACTGATTCTTTCGAATCATGTCTTCAAAATATTCTGCTGGCGTGCGGCACTCAGACTGTTTGAAATTACGCTGCATAATAAGACTGTGTTTGACTCTGTCTTGCGTGTTTTCGGACCAATATGACGATAGAAATGCATGATAAAAATCATTTAGATTATTACAATCTCTAATGAGTGCGCGCATCCGCGTCGCCGGTTCGTTTTCTAAATATCCACACATAAATTCCAGTTTGTGACTTAGTGGCCAATTTGGTGGAAGTGCGTACTTAAATTGATCTAACCATGCACATGGATGTATGTCATTCTTAGAGTTGCGGAAGATCTTAAATTTCCGAACAGTCAAAAAGTGTTTATAGTCAAAGTTTTCGCCTCGTGGCGACAAAGACCTACCGCGTCTGTCCCAGTCCGAATGTCGATTATTGTCAAGTTCGCGCGCCTGGCGCTCTCTTGTTGCTTCTCGTAAATGAAATAAATTATTTTCATCAAACCCCTCTGCTATCTGTGATTCTAAGTTTCTTCTACTGTCCTTTCCTACTATTTCGCATTCAATTTGTTTGACTTGCTTTCGTAATGCCTCAAATTCCCTTTTCACGCGTTCATTAAATTTTCCCTGATTTTCAACATGCTTATTTATGTTCTGATACTCTTCGGTTTCTGCAAATGGCAATGGTGCTGTATCATCTGAATCTCTGTCCCCATGTAAACTAAGATTTGTCAATTTATCTGAAATCTCCTCAACTCTTTCCGATAAATCACCTATTTGTTCTTTCTGTTTATTTACGACTTCCGTAAGTGTCGCGACTCGGGTTTCAGTATTAACACATTTAGTAGTTAATTGTTCATACTGTTGTGTTAGGTTATTTAATCTGTCATTCGGTACGGATTCCTCGATTCTCTCAAATATTTCTTCCTTATCTTTTGCATGTTGTAAATTTAACTCTGAAAATTTCTGTACTATCACGCGATCTCTTTCTTCCTGTTCTCTATCCTGTTCCCTTTGTCTGATTTCTACTGCAATTAATCTATTATTGTGAGCATTCACAATTGGTTGTACTTCTTCTCTGATTTCTTTCTTTAACTCATCTTTCATATTTTTGAAACATGTCCCTATTCGTGAGTCTAACCGTGTTCCCAAAGTTCCCATCTCTGTTTTAAATTCAGATCCTAACCGTGTTTCCATTGTTCCCATATCAGTTTTTAATTCAGATCTCAAAGTTCCCATCTGTGAGTCTAACCGAGATCCCAAATTTAATATTGCATCCATCAACTGCTCCATATTAAATGGTTCAGAATTCTTTTCGCCCCTAACATTTCCCGCAAAACTATCTTCCTTCGTCATAACTGTAAGGCTATCTGTGTTCGATACTATTTCAGAATCTTCTGTCGTTAATCTCGTATTCTGTGAATTTTCTGATTGAGAAGAATTTTGAAATAGTTCCGGACTATTTTCCCGACTTATTAAATTGTTTTCCACTTAATTTTTCATCATACTGTTGTCCTGTGTTGGCAAGTTCGCCATGTCAACAATTTCGTCATTCTCACTATTCATCATTTTCGCCTTTTTCATTGATCGCGTAATCATTTACAAAACATAAAAAATTCGTCACTGTACGAAAATTACACACAATGACTCTTTATCTCCAACAATACAATTTACATGAAATGTTTCCCTCAAAAACGATTAATCGAACAATTGAAATAATTGCACTAAATTGTCAAACCCATAGACAAGACAATAAAAATTAAATTTTGAAAAATACCATTAGAAGAATGCCAATTAACAAATCTACACATGCAATATAAACTACAATTACTAAACTAGAAATTACTACAACAATACTACTGTCTACTATTTTTACAATCAGAAGAATTCCAAGGGACGATCCGAGGCAGCGGTCGCCACGTGCAAGGGGGCTTAATTAAATAAGATTGAAAATACTTTTAGTTTTTAGGAGCTATATGGCCGATTACGCTGTGTCTCGTAAACGGCTGGCCCTGACTAGTATTATTACGCTATCTGACTGCAAAGAACAACAACAAGAATGAAATGAAATTTTTCGTTGACACAATTAATTAATTAAGTCCCCAGGAACTATGAAACCTACGAAACCAAAGCATAAGTATACCTGTTCTGTAGGTGGAAGTATGACTCAACGCACATCTGGCACGGTTCTTCTTCAACAAGACAAGAATTTTTTTTATACCAATTATACTGACGTGATAAAAGAAAATTACAAATACTATAATTGCTCAAGGAAAGTAGAATTACACTCTAATACAAGAACACACGCAAGATGCTTTGTTGACTGAACCTGTAATGACGCATTATTTAGGACACTAAAATAAAAACAAACTGAGTTAATTACCTCATTTATATTGATGAAAATCATTCTAATCCTTACATTATATCTCAACCAGAACTCTCCAATATCACATCTCAGCAAGCACTGCCTAATAGCACATCTCAACAAACACTCTCTGCTACAACATCTCAGCACAGACTACCACGAGACCTCGACAGGCACTGACTACTACGAGCTCTCGACAAGCACTGACTGCTACGAGTTCTTAAGAGGCACTGACTGCTACGAGTTCTCTCCTAGCACTGACTTCTACGAGTTCTTAACAGGCACTGACTACTACGAGCTCTCTCCCAGCACTGACTTCTACGAGTTCTTAACAGGCACTGACCTCTACGAGCTCTCGACAAGCACTGTGGAGGCGGCTTAATAATACTCTTTGGCGCAATCTCTGGCCCAGTGGCTCAGTGTAGCCACCTTTCAATCTGTCAGGGAGAATTGAAACTATTCCAAGTCAGGAATATTAAAGGTAAGGGTTTACTGAGGCACGTGCCTTGGATTTGGTTATTTGTTAGCTTACGCATCTACAGTGATGAGCTACCTGTCACATTACTTGTTAATAAAATGACCTTGTCCTTAAGGCTCTCCACTTTTTCCGTCAGTGTATTGATGTTCAGTGAATTTAATTTTTTTATTACGCCTCTTCCGTTCCAACGGTAACCAACCCCCCCACCCCCTTACATTCTGTACGCTATATTTCGTAACCCATCTTGCATGAGGCCGCTATCTTTTTCATTCTGTCCTGCACCATTTACGAATGATGTATAATCAAACTGTCAAAAGGCTATTTCATGAGCTCTAGTTTCTCTGGTTTTCCCATTGTGGCCGGCCGAAGTGGCCGTGCGGTTAAAGGCGCTGCAGTCTGGAACCGCAAGACCGCTACGGTCGCAAGTTCGAATCCATACTAATCGCTGCTTCATCTCCACAACCATGTTGTCCAAAAATCTAGTTCAAGTGGGCACCAGAGACGATGTCATCAAACGTTTACTTCGTTTGTTTTCCTAAAACCGAACAAGAGAGCAGTTCAAAGCTCGGTCGTGGGACGGTAGTAAAAATCGAGCCCGAGCCAACGGCTGAAGAATCTACTGCGCTATTGTCTATCCTATGAGAACAACTGGCACTATTTATATAACTCGAAGACATCGCAACACATAAAAAGAAACACTATTATTTTTATTACTATAACGATATTTGTTCGTTTCAATCCAAATCTCTGTGTATTTCACAAAAACACCAGCTGCGACAGTCAAATTTGATAGCGGTGCTAGTTCTGCATCACATGTTCACTTGTGAGTCAGACAAATTTTTCCGAATGAGTGGTGACATGGTGGAGTAGTAGAATGGAGAAGTCTACATTTCAGGTGTCCAAGACATGCACCTCCAAGAAAAATCACCTCCTCGCCATAACCTAAAGAAGCGAGTTGGGTAACTATGTCCTGAGCAGAACGAATCGCGACGATATTGGAAAGCAAAAACTTCCTCTTCATTGCATTCTGTGACCCTTGGTCTTGACAGCCATCCAAACCCTCTTCAGGAGATATTTAACATTACACCATTGAAAAGATTTGTCCCTTACAAGCTTAATCTGTTAGCACCCCGTCACGAAATTCCTAAAACAAAACTCAGCTTTACGTTGCTCGATGACGGTTGTACCTTCGTCTTTTTCGGCACTGGTGAATCCATAAGTCGCTACAGCCTGCTGTGATTCTGCACTGTCGAGTCGCAATACCACCGCCTACGTTGGTAAACATACAATACGCACTCACAGACGGATGATTGCAGTACTAGCATTGCGGGGTATACAATGCGTATCGGGATGACGCGGAAATAGTGCAGTGTTGTCATAATGCGGAATCGTAGCGATTTCTTTGACGTCCAAAGGGGCTTATCATTGGCTTTCAGGCCAAGGATGGAACCATTTCCGAAACGGCTAAGTCTGTAAACTGAGCTGCGGTTAAAGTGCACGGTGGATTGCAGAATGGTGCTGTCCAAAACCGACCCAGAGGCAACTGTAGTGCAACAGTGGCCACAGATGACACCAGTGAACGACGGTTGTTGGGATGAGAACGTGCGAACAGAAGAACAACCGACTGATCAGATGAACTAAGGGGATACAGACAGTGTCTCTGGAACGACAATTCAGCGGACATTGCTGCGTTGGGCCTCCGCAGCAGTCACCATGTTCATTCACTCCAACTTAATGCTGTTCGTCGGCGACGAAAAACCGCAACGACACGTCCACTGAGCGGCGACTGGAGGCATTTTCCAGATGAATCACTTTTTCTGCTCCATCAGGCAGATGGCAGTTGGCATGTACGGCGTGAAACGTTTGAAATGAAACGCCGTGTAACAATAGTCAGAAGGGTCCATGTTGGAGAACAGAGCGTTATGGTCTGGGGAATATTTTTGTAGAATCCCCTAGGTGATCTCGTCATTATAGAAGCCACAATGAACCAACACACGTATGCATCTGTCCCTGGGGGACATCTACACCCTTATACGCAGTTCGTATTTCGTCCGTACGACAGCACGTAACAGCTAGACAATGCAACGTGCCACAAAGTTCGTAGTGGACGTGTTGCGTTCGAAAATACCTCGATTAGTTCTCAGTATATCCCTGCTAATCGCACTCCCCGGATGTAGATCCAGTCACGCTGTGGATGCCGAACCGAGAAGTTAGCGCAGCTGTCCACAATGCTGGGGTTAGCATGACTCCCTATTCGTTACCTCACTGACTGCCTTCCTGCACCTCCTGCAGTGTTCCGCTCTGTTAAAGGTGTTTATTCAGGATTCTGACAGGTTAATTTTAATTTTAAGAACCAACAACCTCAGTTGGCAAAGTTTACCTAGGTTTCAGTCGGGATAACCCAACCTTGTTCAGAATAAAAGTAACTACCGTTTGTCCATAGTTGACGTCGTCAAGCTAAATCTACAAATCCATAAATTATTATCAGACTGTAAATACTTATCTGACACTGCCTCAGCCCCATTTCTCGGCCGCGATGCGGCAGCCACGAGTGCTGTACTGGAACTGACCGTAGCGTCATTCATGTGGCCCGCCTAGGAGGACACAATACCTTGCGCCTGCGCATAAGCTGAGGACAAAAAGCGAACCTAACTCCTGACCCTGAATTTACTACTAAAGTGAAATAAAAGGAAGGTACAGCTGAGGAAAAGGGCGTATATGTTATCCTGTGCAGAAAGTAGTTAGATCGACTGTGTTAACATTTATGAAGTATTTGCTGGTCATGATATGAGGAAGACAACACGTGCTTACAACGTACGGCCTGTCTAGGAAAATTGTGTGCTTAAGCACGAAGTTTAATCATCAAAAACGAACTTAGGGGTGGGAAGGTTAACATAGAGCCAACATCGTCATTATTATGACTAGGTGTAAACATTTTTTTGAGACATAAATGTTAAGCATTTGCTTAGCTATCGTTACAACGCATGAACATCCTATTGACTTAGGACCCAAATGGTCATGAAAGAACTTATGAACAAGTCTACATCTAATCTGTAACATCCGGCAATACGGGCCCCATGAAATAGATGATCATTATTCAAGATCAGTATTTTTGACCTGAAATGGTCTAGAATCAAGTCAAAATAAACTAATGTACGTGCCTGATAAAGCTTCATGACGAAGTTATGGTTATGAGTTACAGAAAACGCCAGAGGCTGTTGGTTTTTAAAATTGAAATTAATGTTATACTGTTTCCGACGGGGCCGCGAAATGTTGAAAATATTTGAATTTTCACAGGTGGCCACATTAATATTAGTGTCCGGTGGATGCGTTGGAGTAAAGTAATAAATCCTTCATTTGGCAAAGGCGATGACGTTCTCTGAAGAAGACATGTGGATTGGGTGAACGCAGCTAGTTGGATAACTGTAGGCAAGCTGACGTCATTGCATGTGACGTTCAAGTTCTATGCACGAGTGAGGGACCTCGGGATATTCAATGTTTTCAACCTTGTATGCTATCTTCTACGTAAGTTTTGCAGAGTGGTGTATTTGTGTTGGAATCTGAATATCCTGGAGGTTAACTGTTTTTTCCGGTTGCTAGTACCCCTGTCTCAATTACCAAAAAAAAAAAAAAGACGTAATGTGAACGAGTGAGGGATGGTCATCATTCCAGCAATGGGTATCCTTCTAATTCCGCCCGTTACACTTAGACACGCTGATCTCTGCAACTTCTTGAGCTCTTTAGCTGTAACTTCTACTTTACTCCACATTACTGCAACCGCATTAGTTACAAGTTTCATTGCAGAAGTGAGCATCCAGCACATTCTCTTGGGACTTGGACACCAATTATTTCCCACAGGCAGTTATAGTGAACATAAGAGTATATTCCACCTTAAAACTAATATCCGAGGAACCAATGTTAGTTTCACATTCTTCCCTTAGTACTTCAGTACTCTTTCCACTGATAGAATTTTGTCGAAAGGCTTAGACTACCAACCTGTGTCCTCGATATGTTTACTCATGGACAGTTTTACGGCGACTGGCTATTAGATCCTGTTCCTTTTAATTCCATAATTCTTGTACACTGTAAAAATCGGATTGTGCGTTTCTTCTAACTGTACTTTGAAATTTGCTAAATATTACAATGGCTAAATCATCTGTGTATCTTTGTCAAAAGTAAACTCTACCATTTAAATCTTTAATGAGCTCATTCATTGTTAGAATACACAATAGCGGGACATAACACAACCCAGTTGGCAGGCAGTGGTGAAGTAGGTCAGTCAGCCTTCATGTCCATCATTCTGGATTGTGAATATCGTCCATAATCTGCCAATCTTCTTACATATAATGGTCTCAATGCCATGCTCTTATGCAGTTCTACCAAAGCATTGGAAGGTCGTATTGCTAAAAAGGCACACAATATCCAAAACGACGAAGAGAGCAATTTCTGGAAAATGTAGCTACTGTTTTGTATGGTTTACCTGCTAGGTATGAATGAATGTAGGCTTCCATGCAAAGGGACCTCAGTTAACCATCTTTCCCTAACGTGCAAATTAACCAGTTTTTTTATAATGTCCTTAAAACGATTCTTGATATGATCAGTTTTCCCTGGTTTTGGAATTAAAACAAAACTCATAGTCCTACAACAATTTGGACTGATTGCAGCTGCTAAACTGACTTTAAAAAGTCTACATTGGAATCTGATTAATTTTGGTCATGCTTGCTGTAGCAGAGCATTTCCATCTGGGCTCAGTGGCCTGAACACAGACACGTTCTATCGGCCACATAAGTTCTTGAATCCACCATAAACTTTAGCAGATTCCCAGTTCTCCTGAATGTTACCTGTAACCCGGTACCTCGCAGGGATTGAATCCTGGTCTGTGTTACCAGTCAGACTGCCGGGAGGGTATTGAGCCTTGAGGAGCACATCCAACGCCTCATGTGGGGTTCTTGTACAACCATCCTCCCTCCTTAGTATGCCTCTTGAAATTTCCGGTTTTCTGGTGAGGATTATGGGAAGTTTGGCTTCACCTGCTATACTTTCTACCTGCTCATACAATATCTTCCACAATAATTGTTTCTCTTGATCAATAAAGCACTGGATTAAATGAGCGCATCCCAAAATTTCACCCTATGTCGTTTGCTTCTTAGCTGTTTTCATCGCAGTTCAAGGTTATTACTTGAAAAAGGTACATTCCTGTTTGTGCACTTGATTGAACAGTTTTCATTGTACAAGATCTCAATCACAGATCTCCCTTCTTCTGCCACTTTCTACATATCTACTAGATTTATTATCAAAGTTTTAACGCGAGGTAAGAGTGAGTTTCGATCTTTCCTATACGAGTCGCAGTCTGTTTTCCTAGGATTTCTATAAGCCATGGACTGTTTATCACCCATTGAACTCCTAATGAAGTGATCAGATATTATTTTACAGAAGACGATGTGGCCTCAAACCCAGAAGAATTTTATTGACTCAGATAATTATGGGTTCATCGTGATATGCCATTATTTGATATATCTACCCATTAAAGTAGATCCAAAACCTATATAATTCAGCTATTCCCTTCTTCTGTTCAAGGATGCATGTTCCTTACGCCTATTCCAAACGACTAGATTGATCTCCATTAGGTATTTAAGTACGTAGTCACCTGTGCTGTTGGCATTGCAGCCAACGACCAGTTGTTCATCCATGAGCAATCAACATTCAGTCTCCTCACTTCCTTGGAAGGAGGAACACTGTCGTTGCAAGGAAGGAAGTCCAGTAAAATTTCCCTCGTGCTCCCATCCAAACACTATTTCATCCTGATAGTCACTATGTCCCTAGAAAGGAAGTTCACCTTCGGTATGAATGAACTTCCGTTTTTAATATAAAGAGATATTTTGAGGTATTTAGCTTTCTGCCATAAATCAGCTTATCTGCAGTTACTCCAAGTCATGGTACGCCCTCTTTATGTAAAACACGTTCCTGGATCAGTGCTACATCCACCTCCTGTTTTCTAACAACGCGACTCAAAATCGAAGATTCCCCATTACTACGTTACAGGTTTATCTGGAACATTTCCATCCACCAGCTTGCCGCTTCTGATATCCTTCATCACCCTGACGGTAACCTGTGAGAATCGTAAGTTCGGTTTCTGGTCTTGTTCTCTTACTACATTCAGGGATTTCTCAACGACTTCCACTACAGGGAATTGGCGACTTGATGCTTCTTTCCGGTTTACTTTTATCCCCGTCGAAACTTCCTTGCTCTGCGCCTGTCATTTCGAATTGGGTCTTGCGAGAAAGGTCCTTAAGCAGACAAGATATCCAGAACAACCTCTTCGTGGTCTTGAATAGTTCCTCTGCAGTCATGACTAGCAGCTTCTCGTCTGCCGGCCGGGGTGGCCAAGCGGTTAAAGGCGCTACAGTCTGGAACCGCGCGACCGCTACGGTCGCAGGTTCGAATCCTCTCTCGGGCATGGATGTGTGTGATGTCCTTAAGTTGGTTAAGTTTAAGTAGTTCTAAGTTCTAGGGGACTGACGACCTTAGAAGTTAAGTCCCATAGTGCTCAGAGCCATTTTGAGCTTCACGTCATCCTGTGGAGATGTATTGATGTATTGGCCACTGCCCTTCCCCCCCCCCCCCCCCTCCCCGTCGCACTCGCACACAGATAATGATAAGAGCACCTAAGCACCTACGTCCAGTCCAGAGAGACCCTTCTGAATTCGGGGCTTTTGCATTCCCCAAAATTTTCAGCGAGAGCCGTCTGGATTAGCTCTTTCACCTGCTTGGTGTAAAAATGTGGGTATTCTATTTGGATTGCCACCATCCAAAAAACCGAGACTGCAGCTCTAATGATCGGTTTCCATGTTTTGTGCCTAGGTGTTTTCTGGATATAGTTCTCCTCGGACGTGGGAGTGATGGACTTCTCTGCCCCGTCTTCGTCTTGCAAGTGGAATGGGGCTGTTTACCTCTTACACTCTGACATAGTCTTTTCTTGGTGGTCTTCGGTTCAAATCATTTTAATTCCCTATTTTTGTTTTCAGGAAGTTTTGCCTTCCTGTAATCTTCGTTCTCTTAGAAGTGTGCGTCTCTTGGATACAGACAGGTTTACGACCTGGATTTGCTGGAGCTTCTCAGTGTCGTTTTTCATTCCTTGGACTGTTCTGTCGTCCGATCCAATTGCGGAACGCCTTCCATCAGCTCAAAACAAAATGTTCGGTTATTCAAAGTATCAAAAAGCCCCATAGTTTTTCAGGTAATTCATGTATGCTCCATCTTACGTCCCACGAGAAATCGGGGTGTATCACATTAACACCAGGGGATACCACATCGGTGTAGAGTTCTCCCAGTATCCTCTAGTCTCGGTACACGACATAGATTCTCATTTGTCACTCATCACTCGGCAGTGATCAAGTCAACCATCATATAGTGTTTCAAAGTGAAACACACATATTTTGAATGGGTCAGTTAGACCCGCTGATATGGAAAATGTATTCTTAAAAGGCACTTCCAAATATCTTTTGTAGATGGTTTTGTATGTAGAAAAGATGACATTGGAACTTATCAACATTTATTGAACATAATTATTACAAAAATAAATGTTACTACCAACATTTTAATTGAAAAATAAATTATTGTTACATGTAACTTCAAAAGACTTTATTGTAGCAAAACACACATTAGAGCTTAAATTTTAACTTTTGTTGCAGACAACAATCACTATAAAATTAAAACTCAATTACAAAATTTGGCTTTAAGGAAACGTATTGAACTCAATGTGAATGCCTATCGCATTAACGTATCCAGTTCTTGCAGTACATGTTTTCCTGCTCTCGGCCGTGAAATGATTGACTTCTACTGCACTTTTTGTTTGTCTTTCGATTTTTCTTCGGCACAAACTCTTTTCACACGCCCCATTTCCGTTCATTTGCTCCTGAACTCGTTCGTGCGATATTCTCTAAACTAACTTTGATCTTGTTAAAACATTTTTGGTCATTCTTTCCTCTCGCATTTGTTTCGGTAGCTCATATTCAAATTCTCTGAGGAATAACCGCCTTCTGAACAATTTATTTTGATTGCAATCTGGATTGATAAGTAGAATTTATTGCAGCAATACCCAGCACGCTGTAGAACAAACAAACAGGCCATCGTTTGGTATAGCTTTTACAGGAATAAGTGCTGGCGAGTTTATGTGTTGCGTCAAATCCTCCTTTCTGAGAGTTCCTACTCATATTACATTTTACTGAGAAGTCTCTCGGCCAGATAAGACACCGTAAAGAAATTATCTGTGGTAATGTTTTCCCCAGTTTCCTCATCATTTTCAACAAGCCTCAAAACAATATTTGTTTCTCGTGGTCCATTTTCCGGATGTCCTGTGTATCCTTCTGCCGCACAAACGTATGCTGTTTTTACGTCAGAAAACAATCACAATTTTACCTCATATTTTCCTCTGGTTGCTTGAAGGTATATACTGCCGGAAGGAACGAACATTTTACGCAACTGTTCCAGAAACATTTCAAAGAGAGTCCTGGTAGCAGCCAGTTAATCATGACGTCACTAGCTGGTCGATCATTTTTGTTCTCAAATCTGAGAAATCTGTTGACTGTATGAAAACGCTGAAGTGACATCGTTGTAGAGCATTCCTTTTGTCCAATAGCTCTTTAAGAGCTGTACACACTAGCGAATGTAAGATGTCCTTAGTATGCCTTCAGTTCCTAACCTGTATTAGGAGCGGAAGTCGCATTTTTGACTTGTGATACCCATCTCATTTCTCTGTTGGTTTCATTCAAAATCACTAACATGATCTCTTGAGTTATGAACAGTAGAAATGATGATACATCCGTTTCGTCAATCCGTTACAGAGCATACCCCATAGGCCCTGGAGCAGGGTGGTTAAATGTTTTCATATGTAGAATAAAAATAAAAAACAAAGAAAAATAAACAAAACTAGAATTAACTACAGTGCAATAAAATAAATTACAAACAAACGCAATACAACCTAAACCTGACAATAAGTAAAAAGTAAAAATATACTGCATACAAACCCCAAGGAGTTATGTTTGATAGAGGTTTTCAACTTCCTAGACAGTCTACACAGAAGAGGAAAAAGGATAACCATGAGAAATCCTGTCCCAGCATCGCGTTCTCCACCAAGACAATCACTAATGGCTGGACCGGGTTGAGAACCCAGAAACACAGCTATGACAGCCCAGCGCATTAGTCGCTAGACTAAGATGCAGTGCAGTAAGAAGCATAGTATATCAATAAAATGCAATTTCGTATAATATATTTATTACGCTAACCTTGCTGTTGACTCAGTTGGAAGATTTGTAGACTAATTGTGCCATTACTCCTCCAACTACACCAGTTTCTTTAGACAACGACACACCGCCTTTATCTACTTCACAATCACATCAATATTCTCACTTCCAGCAAATACGTTATCATCATTACTTGAACCATCAAGAATATCTAGAAAAATCAGGATTAACGACAGAATCATCTACCATTTCATCATCTGACTCATTGAAAAGCCTTTCTAACAGATAACAGAAAACTTCTACCCATTTTGCCACACAAAATCAGGGTAATGACGTAGTTGTTATACTTGTACATATTAATAGATAAATAACAATTTGATATGCCTCAGAACCATTGTAGACCACACAGTGACAATGCCATTTATTTCAAATAAAATATTGTTAGAATTCAATTGACAATTTTTGCCTGAGTCTAAACGACCCATTCACAATATGTGTGTCAAAGTTGTGTGTCTCCGAAATTATTGTAGCTTTTGAAATAAAACTGAGGATTACATAATGTTCTGTTAGGGTACAAATATTAATTGCGGTTTTCTGTTGATTTTCGTAAACTAACTGAGTCAGTTCGATTCATTCACAGTAAGAAGGTTAAACGGCCAGTCTTTTAGCAAAAGAACTATGGGAAAAGATGCAGGGAGATGCAGGTTTACTGACATGTGTCATCCGGTTCATCCAATGAGACCTGTTTGGCTTGGGAGAGCCTGCCAGCAGCCATGGTCAGCCTTACGACAGGACAGTGACATACAATTAAAATTTATTTTTGTACCAGTCAACTCTAAACATGATATACGTCTTTGTATATGGATACCTCCAAACCTCGACATGTTATGTAAGTTTTATTGCCTACTTGGTAAAAGTTCTGCCCCAGTTTACGATATTTCATATTTCGTTACTTATACGCAATATTTACGTCTGGGGTGGAAGGACCTTTTGGTAATAACTCAACAAAGAAAGTAAATAAGTAAGGCGAGATACACTGTAGGTTTGGTTTCTGTTCTCGTTCAAAATGTGCAGGTCATATAGCGACCTACAGAAAAGAATACTGCAGTGTACGCTACTTTTGTCTCTCCATCCTGCTTCTAAGAAGTAAATACGATGATGCAGCCGTCTTAACCAGTCTTCGGTTGCTGGGTAATGGGTATGTAACATGAACTACTTCTTATCTACTGAATGTGCGTTCACTCAACCTGAGGGCCAAAAGGTGAGGAAAAGGGTGCTGTAGGTAGTTACTACGGACACGAAAGCAGCAATGAGGTTCAGCCGAACGGTGAGAACTCCAAGCAGGTTGGCCACTGGGCGTCCAGAGGACAACTGCCGCGCCAGCAGCCGCAGCTCGCGGTGGGCGGCGCCGCCCACACGCCGCCCTTCCAGCGGTAGCTGCGAGCACAGCCTCTGCGTGCGCTTCGCTTCTGTCTCCACACAGTGGGCGGGCACGACGAGTATCGTCAGATGAGCAAGACTGAGGAACATAGTCAGATTCCCTTGCCAGCTACTGATATTACTCATAGCTAGGAACGACAATTTCGTTCCAACGAAGTATACCTGACCAGCCATAAACATTGAAATTGATATGAAGTATGACACTAGAAAAACCTCATGAGCAGAGCCAGCTAATTCTGACAATTCACTGAGTTTTGGATGCACTATAGTGAGAGTTCGCACATAGTCTGCTACACTCCAAAGAATTCTAGAGTCTGATTGTAGACTCCCTCTGTACAAAGACTGTTTCTATACACAAATATTACCATAATATGCAACGTCGTTACTTACATCGCGAACGCAAAGTCTGTACCTAATCACAAACTGTAAATTTACAAATCTCGAAAGTGATAAAGTGGCAGCAAGAAAACCGACCACAGTGAATACTAGGCTCAGCCTATGGTCATGAGATTTAATAATAGTGAACATTGGTAAGTAGTATGAACAACCATAACAAAATAGAGAAATCAGTAGTAGTTTTACTATCTTCTTCTCACTTGTATTTACAGGACCAATATGAGTCTTCAGAAGTTTGTCACATGATACTAACAACTTAACCATTGTCTCATACTTTTGTGTTGAGGAAAACATCTAACACTATCGTTACGAACGTCATTGTTGACAAACTCACTAATCTGAAAAATGATATGACGTTCACCGTAGACATTGTAGGGAACGGCCTGCAGTAGAAGTGCACGGAGACACACGCAGAAATCATGTGTGATACGCTGGTGAGGGTTACAGTAAGTAGATCCGATTTTAATTTCTTCACAGATCCAGTTTTCATATCAAACGTAAATGGCATGAGATCAATCAATTTGCATGTGAAGTGGAATGGCTTGGTGGCCAATAGAAGCGTCCTAGTGTTTTCTGGCAGCAACGGATTAGATTCATACGCTGTCATCACCTGCAAGAGGGAAGACCAAAAAAATAAATACACAGTACTCATACTTCACAGTAGCATCTATTTTATAGGTAGTAATGAACCGGTTTTCAGATTTCTAGGCCATCGTCAGATAACCTGACTAAATAGGAACGCCACATATCAGCGGCAGTTCATAGAAGCCAATTAGACTTTGCAAAGTTATAGCTAAACAAAAACACAAGTACAATGAATTTAGTAAGTAAGCTATGAATGAACATGTTTTATGTTAGTTTATAGTGAAAAATCTAAAGACTGTACAGGCAATAAACGGCACACACTTGAGAATCGGCACAGAGCACTATCTTACATAAACAAAATAACTAATGTTTGGAATGAACATGCAGGGGAAAAGGGGAGCAGAGCGGACGAAAGAGTCAGTGGAATTTGGAGGATAACAGTTATACAATTTACAACAAGCATATTATCTAATGTTGAGAAAAATATTTATTGGCTGTTACTACTTTGAACTGATATGCAAATGTTACATAATGTGCAGCGTCGTTTCTCATATCGCCAACGCAAATATTTAGAAGTAAAATTCTGTACTTAATAACAAATCGTAAATTTGTAAATCTCAGAAGTCATAGAGAGTTGGCAAGAAAACTGCTCACAGTAAACGATAGACTCACAACAGTGCACAGTGTGCATTATAGTGCCTAATTTATAAGCCACAATAATACCTATCTTGAAAAATGCTTGTTAACTTACTTTTCTTTCGCCTCTGTATATACGGATAAGTTTCCGTTTAAAAATAATTTATAAATCACAGTGGCATTTCTATCACAAAAACGCGTTAACATTTTTCGATTCTTAGTTTCGTCTCTGAGAGTAAGGATAAGTTTTTACAGACGTACACTCGATCTGTTGGAGTGCGCGAGAACCCACTTTTAAGGAGGCAGCACGATCTGTTCGTTGTAATACTCGAGGGCATGGAAGACTACCAAAACACACTAGGAATATATTTCTCGATATAGTGATTTAGGTGTTCTAAATTTAACTGAAACTGCAGTAGGACTTCCCGTGTTCCTGTATTCCTATGATCCCCTCACAATGCACCGGGATTATTAGTCCCACAGAAGAGTAGGCTGAAATGTAAGAGAATCGACAGTAAGAATCAAAGTGCAGGGAGGTGAGATCCAGGTACGTTGAGAAGCAACGATGATGTTTCGAAGGTGTCTGAAGTTATAGGTGCTGGGATACTGAATGTCACGTTCAGTTGAAGGGGAACTGACATATCTAAAATTTATAATCATATAAACTGAACACACAAATATTGGTACAGGTAAAATGTAGGTAATGAAGATGTGGATTAGAATCCAAAAGTACTCCAGCTGACAGATGAAAGGAGAAAGTACACAAACTTTCAGGTACACTATGTGATCAAAAGTATCCGGACACCCCCAAAAACATACGTTTTTCGTATTACGTGCATTGTGCTGCCACCTACTGCCAGGTACTCCTTATCAGCGACCTCAGTATTCATTAGACAACGCGAGGAAGAAGAATGGGGCACTCCGAGTTACTCACGAGCTTCGAACGCGGTCAGATGCTTAGGTGTCACTTCTGTTATACGTCTGTACGTGAGATATCTCCACTCCTAAACATGCCTCGATCCACTCTTTCCGAAGTGATAGTGAAATGGAAACGTGAAGGAACACGTACAGCACAAAAGCGTACAGGCCGACCTCGTCCGTTGAATCACCGCCGACAGTTGGTAATGTGCAGCAGGCAGACATCTGTCTAGACCATCACACAGGAATTCCAAAGTGCATCAGGATCCACTGCAACTACAATAACTGTTCGGTGAGAGGTGAGAAAACTTGGATTTCATGGTCAAGCGGCTGCGAATAAGCCACACATCAAGCCGCAAATTCCAAACGACGCCTCGCTTAGTATAATGAGCATAAACATCGGACATTTGAACAGTGGGAAAACGTTGTGTGGATGGACGAATCATGGTATACAATGTGGCGATCCGAGGGTGTGCCTATAGCGAATGCCCAGTGATCGTCATCTGCTAGCGCGTGTAGTGCAAACTGTAAAATTCGGAGGCGGTGGTGTTATGGTGTGGTCATGTTTTCCATGGAGGGGACTTGCAACCCTTGTTGTTTTGCGTGGCACTATCACAGCACAGGCCTACACAGATGTTTTAAGCATCTTCTTGCTTCCCAGTGATGAAGAGCAATTCGGGGATGGCGACTGCTTCTTTCAACACGATCGAGCACCTGCTCATAATGCACGGCCTGTGGCGGAGTGGTTACCCTACAATGACTTCCCTGTAATGGGTTGGCTTGCACAGAGTCCTGTCGTGAATCCTACAGAAAACCTTTGGGATGTTTTGGAACGCCGACTTCCTGCCAAGCATCACCGACCGACATCGATACCTCCCCTCAGTGCAACAATCCGTGAATCATGGGCTGCCATTCCCCAAGAAACCTTGCAGCACGTGACAACGTATGCCTGCGAGCGCAATAGCTGTCATCGAGGCTAAGGGTGGGCCAACACAATATTGAATTCCAGCATTACCGATGGAGGGTGCCGTGAAATTGTAAGTCAGTTTCAGCCAGTTGTCCAGATACTTTTGGTCACACGGTGTACAGAAAGAAATAGTGCAGTATTACAGACTAAGATACGTAATCAATCGGGAGTAAGCAGTAGTTAAAACTAAATAACTGCAGGAAAAAAGATCATACTATTCCAGGAAATATCAAGGAGAGACATTCACTCAATAGTGGATGCTAAATAGCTGATGACTGTTGTAACTGTGGTGCTCTGTTTGACATCCTAAATGTGCCAGACAACCTGTCTCAAAGTATCAAAGTCGTTAGTCGCTTCAGAACTTAAGAGGATTCTAAATTACACATGGTTAGAACGGAGCATGGTGTCAGCTAGACCGAGTCAGCATAGAATTACAGCATGGTCTGAAGCGGCCTTCCTCCTGCCGACGGTGTGTGACGTCAGCAGCTCCGTCAATATGTGTGCCTTCTTACATTGTCTCGAGGCGGTCGGTGAAATCTGTAGGTATGTAAATCTTAGGCTATCGATTTCATGGTATAAAGGCAGACACGATTAGAGATATTATCTCCTGAACTAACGATAAATACACAAGTTTTGCTTTTATCCTCAAACGATTTAATTCCAAGCCCTAGTGAATAATTATTCCCAGGGTGGAAACATTACTTTAGCGCAAATGCAACGTGTCACCACTTTCCACGTGTGAAACTATTGATTGCATCCGATTGTGAGGCAGTGGAACTGAATCCACAATAGAATTTTGGTTTCTCCTTGGCCCAAATGCATAGATCGTACATTAGCACAAAATAGTTTCAGTACAAAAGTCTGTTTGTAAATGTGACTGTAGAACACGAATGGCATGAAGTTATTGAACTGAACTAGTACCTGGAGTGAATTTAAATAACTATAATACCACGACTAGCACGTTTGAATTCGAATATAGCTTGACCGAACCATAAAGAGTTGCCAGACAAATAAAGTATCGTCTAGGTACGAAACAGAACACTAAAGCCCAGTAACCTAGATGGAGGCATACTGCGTCTGTCGCTTTACAACGCCTGTCGCTTTTGCCATTTTAGCATAATAAACAGCTTGTTTCACGCTCACTGGTGGCGAATTCAACGCAAAAGGTTACACAGTCACGCACCACATGTAACCAAATAGCTCAAAATGCAGTATATATGGACGCTACCAAAGGGTTTGCATGAAAGAGTTCCAGCCAGCACTAAAGCTGCATCCTGCCAGCTACTCTGATGATCAACAGCCGACAATAGAAACTACGTGAGTGACAACTAAGCAGGTGCGCTAAGAAAAGAGAAAGAAGCCTTATGGGTTTCCTGACTGCGATTAGTGGTTTGATTTGTACATATATTCCTCTATACGTTTGTCATTTCCATTGTGACATTCATCTGAACCTAGAGGTAGGACTATAGCGATAGAAACTGGTTCCTCCTCATGATTCGTGGCCTGGAAAAACATCGTTAGACGCTCCTATGTGTTATCTAACCCTTACAGAGTGTTAGGTCTGTGTGACGGTTTGTTTTCATAATTAGTTGAAGTATGACGTAGGATAGAAATGTCGTCTGTGTTTTGCATATACGATATGTGGGTTTCCACACACTGGTAGTAGTCTAGTGTCTGTGCTTCTCAGCACACTGTAGACAGGTGTTTCTTTAGCTCAGTATTTCAGGAGACCAAAATGTTAAGATCATTAGTCACCTATTCACTCCCCCCATTAACGTGCATATTGAGATATTGAGTAATTTTTTGCATGCAAACGGAAGAATGCGTTTAAGATATTTGCATGCATCTACATCACATCTACATCGATACTCCGGAAGCCGCCGTATGGTGTGTGGTGGAGAGTACCCTGTACCGCTACAAGTCATTTCACTTCCTGTTCTACTTGCAAATAAAGCGAGGAAAAAACGACCATTCATATGCCTCCGCATGAGGCCTAATTTCTTGTATGTTTTCTTCGTAGTCCTTACGTGCATTGCATGATGGTGGCAGTACAATCGTCCTGCAGTCAGTTTCTAACGCTGTTTCTCTACATTTTTTCACTGCTTTTTCTCAAAAAGAACGTTACCTGCCATCCAGGGATTCCCATTTGAGATCCCGAAGCATATCTGAAACACTTATGTGTTGTTAAATCCTACTTGTAAAGTATCTAGCAGTCCGCTTCTAATCTGATTCGATGTCTTCCTTCAGTCCGACCTGGTGCGGATCCCAAGCACTCGTGCAGTACTCAAGAATACGTCGCACTCGCGTGCTATATGACGACTCCTTTGCAGGTGAACCATTCATTGCAAACATTCCCCAAATAAACCGAATTCGACGATTCGTCGTCCCTAACACAGCTCTCACATGCTCGTTCCACCTCATCTCGGTTTGCCTGTGTCACGCAGGACACTAGTAATACTGTGTGAAAAAATTACAGGTTTGTTCTTCCTACTCATCCGCATTAACTTAAATTTTTCTACGTTTAGGGCTAGCTGCCATTCATCACACCAACTGGAAATTTCGTCTAGTCGTCTTATATCTCCCTACAGTCACTCAGCTTCGACACCGTACCACACAGCACGGCATCATCTTCAAATAACCACAGATTGCTAGTCAGTCTGTCCACCAAATCATTTATGTATATAGAGAACAACGTAGGTCCCATCACAGTTCCCAGCGGCACTCCTGACTACACCCTTGTCTCTGATGAACACTAACCGTCGAGGACAGGTTGGTTGGTTTGTGGGATTAAATAGACCAGGCTGCTATGGTCATCGGTCCCTTCTTCCAAATACTAAAAACACCCACAGAGAATAAAAACGAGTAACAGAATAGATCACAGATGACACAGAACAAGAGAAACTTAGACAAAGACCAGACAAGACGAACTAAAATCACACAGAGTGTGACGGTGGTTGGCCGACCATAGAAACAAAAAAGGAAAAGCCAACCACCGAGAAACGCATTATAAACTCAGATTAAAATCGTAGGCCAATAGCCAGAATCAACACAAAAGAACATAACAAACATTCAGAGTAAACGATAAAAACCTTCTGCCCGAATAAAACGTAAAACTAATCCAGCCATAGCAGGATCATCAGATAAAAGGGCAGGGAGCGTATCAGGCAGCGCAAATGTCTGCCTGACCACAGCTAAAAGGGGGCAGGCCAACAAAATGTGGGCCACTGTCAAAGCCGCCCACAGCGACATAGAGGAGGGTCCTCCCGGCGCAGTAAATAACTGTGTGTTTGCTGGGAGTGGCCAATGCGGAGCCGGCAAAGGACTACTGAGTCCCTGCGAGTGGCTGGCAGGGATGACCGCCACACAGCTGTCGTCTCCTTGACAGCACAGAGTTTATTACATGTTGTCAGTTCGCGCGATTCATCGTCCCATAGCGCAAAAACTTTGTGGCATAAAACTGCCCGCAAATCAGTCTCTGGGAGGCCAACATCCAGAGATGGTTTACTTGTGGCCTCTTTCGCCAGGTGGTCAACATGTTCATTGCCCGGGATACCAACATGACCGGGGGTCCACAAAAAAACCACAGAGGGGCCGCAACGGGCAAGAGTATGCAAGGACTCATGGATAGCAATTACCAGACGAGAATGAGGGAAACACTGGTCGAGAGCTCGTAAACCGCTCAGTGAATCGCTAAAGATAATGAAGGACTCACCTGAGCAGCATCGGATATACTCTATGGCACGAAAGATGGCAACCACCTCAGCAGTGTAAACGGTGCAGTCATCCTGCAAGGAACGTTGTTCGTAATGGTCGCCTAGAGTTAGCGCATACCCAACACGACCAGCAACCACCGAACCGTCAGTTTAAACAATGCCAAAGCCTTGATACATGGCCAGGATGGAATAAAAGCGGCGGTGGAAGGCCTCTGGAGGGACTGAGTCCTTCGGGCACTGTGTCAAGTCGAGCTGAAGGCAAGGGCGAGGAACACACCATGAGGGTGTGCGCAAAGTGGCCTGGAAAGGAGGTGGAACAGTGAAAACCCTAAGCCCAGAGAGAAGCTCTTTGATGCGGACCGTGATCATACAACCTGACTGGGCCGACGTTCTGGCAGATGGATGACCAATTGCGGGATCAGGAGACGATAGTTTGGATGCCCGGGCAAGCTAAAAACATGGGCAGCAGAAGCGGCCAGCAAACGTTGGCGCCATAACCGCAGTGGAGGGACACCTGCCTCCACTAGTATGCTGTCCACAGGGCTGGTGCAGAAGGCACCAGTGGCAAGTCGTATCCCGCTGTGCAGTATTGGGTCCAGCACCCGCAACGCAGATGGGGAAGTGGAGCCATAAGCCAGGCTCCCATAATCCAGACAGGACTGGATTTACGCTTGGTAGAGTCGCAACAGGGTAGACGGTCGGCGCCCCTGCTGGTGTGGCTCCAGCATCTCAAAGCATTTAGATGCCGCCAACACGCCTGTTTAAGCTGCCGAATATGAGGCAGCCAAGTCAACCGGGCGTCAAAAAGTACACCCAAAAACCTGTGGGTCTCCACCACAGCAAGAAGTTCGCCATCAAGATAAAGCCGCGGCTCAGGATGGACCGTTCGGCGCTGGCAGAAATGCATAACGCGTGTCTTGGCAGCCGAAAACTGAAAACCACGCACTACAGCCCAAGACTGCGCCTTGCGGATTGAGCCCTGTAGCTGACGTTCAGCAGCTGCAATGCCAATAGAGCTATAGTAAAGGCAGAAGTCGTCAGCATACAGGGAAGCGGAGACAGAATTTCCCACCGCTGCAGCGAGACCGTTTATTGCAATTAAAAACAAGCAGACACTGAGGACAGAGCCCTGTGGTACCCCGTTCTCCAGGACGTGGGAGGAACTGTGGGAGGCTGCAACTTGCACGCGGAAGGTACGATACGACAGAAAGTTGCTGATAAAGATCGGCAGAGGGCCCCGAAGGCCCCATCCATGAAGTGTAGAAAGGATGTGATGACGCCATGTCATATCGTATGCCTTACGCATGTCGAAAAAGACAGTGACCAAGTGCTGACGCCGGGGAAAGATACTGCGGATGGCTGACTCCAGGCTCACCAGATTGTCGGCGGCAGAGCGATCTTTACGGAACCCACCCTGAGACGGAGCCAGAAGGCCCCGAGACTCAAGTACCCAGTTCAAGCGCCGGCTCACCATCCGTTCGAGAAGCTTGCAAAGAACGTTGGTGAGGCTAATGGGGCGGTAGCTGTCCACCTCCAAAGGGCTCTTGCCCGGTTTCAAAACGGGGATGACAATGCTTTCCCGCCATCGCGACGGTAACTCGCCGTCGACCCAGAGACGGTTGTAAAGGTCGAAGAGGCGTCGCTTGCAGTCCACTGAAAGGTGTTTCAGCATCTGACAGTGAATGCGATCTGGCCCAGTGGCGGTATCAAGGCAAGCAGCAAGGGCGCTGTGAAATTCCCACTCACTGAATGGAGCATTGTAGGATTCAGAATGGTGGGGGCGAAAAGAAAGGCTCCGACGTTCCATCCGCTCTTTAATGGAGCGGATGGCCAGTGGGTAATTGGAAGAAGCGGAACGAAGAGCAAAATGCTCTGCCAAGCTGTTGGCAATTTCGTCAGAGTCCATACAAACTGCTCCATTCAGTGAGAGCGCAGGGACGCTGACAGGTGTCCGATAGCCATAGAGGCGTCAGATCTTGGCCCAGACCTGCGATGGAGAGACATGGAGGCTAATGGTGGACACATACCGCTCCCAGCACTCCTGCTTGCTTTGGCAGATAAGGCGGCTGGCTCGCGCACGCAGCCGTTTGAAGGTGATGAGGTGTTCAATGCAGGGATGACGTTTGTGACGCTGGAGCGCCCGCCGGCGATCTTTCATCGCCTCAGCGATCTCGGGCGACCACCAAGGCAAAGTCCGCCGCCGAGGGGACCCAGAAGAACCGGAAATGGCAGATTCGGCGGCACTAACGATGCCGGTGGTGACCGATTGAACCACCGCATCAATGTCATCACTCGAGAGAGGCTCAATAGCAGCAGTGGAGGAAAACAAGTCCCAGTCAGCCTTGTTCATGGTCCACCAGCAAGGCCGCCCAAACGACTGACGCTGTGGCAGTGACAGAAGGATCAGAAAGTGGTCACTGCCACACAGGTCGTCATGCACACTCCAGGCGACAGACGACAAGAGGCTAGGGCTGCAAATCGATGGCGGAGTACGTGCCATGTGCCACGCTGAGGTGTGTGAAGGAACCATCATTTAAAAGCGAAAGATCGAGCTGTGCCAATAAATGCTCAATGGTGGCGCCTCGACCTGTCGCCACCGACCAACCCCACAGAGGGCTATGGGCGTTGAAGGCGCCCAGTAACAGGAAAGGATGCGGCAATTGGGCTATCAGCGCAGCCAGGACATGCTGCGCAACATCATCATCCGGTGGAAGGTAAAGACTGCAGACGGTAACAGCCTGTGGCGTCCACACCCGAACAGCGACAGCCTCTAAATGTGTTTGTAGAGGGACAGACTCGCTGTGAAGAGAGTTGAGGACATATATACGGACGCCACCAGACACCCTTTCATAAGCTGCCCGGTTCTTATAATAACCCCGACAGCCACGGAGGGCGGGGGTTCACATGCTGGAAACCAACCTTCCTGAATAGCAATGCAGAAGAGAGGGTGGAGGCTGATAAGTTGTCGGAGCTCAGCTAGACGGTGGAAAAAACCACTGCAGTTCCACTGGAGTATGAACTTGTCCATGGCTGAGAAGGCGTGAAGGGACTAGGAAGGCAATTTACGCCGCTTGAGTTAACCCGCATGAGTTACATCCATGGCGTCTGAGGGACCAGCGAGATCCAGGTCTTCAGCAGACGCCAGAATCTCGACCTCATCCTCAGACGCAGAGTTTGTAGGAAGTGGTGGGACGGGTGCCACCGCAATGTCGGTGGTCTTGGGGACTTGCTTCTATTTCGGCTTCTCCTGGTGTGCCTTCGGTGGTTCAGGCTTCATGGTTCTCACTGTGTCAGTCTCAGGGACGGACGACAACCGTGAGGCCCTATGGCCAGGGACTGGTGGTTGTTTCAGCCACTTGCGGGTGTCCGCGTTGCCACTGGACGGAACTTGTGAAGGGAGGTCCCCAAGGGACCCCATCCTGGTGAGAGAAGCCGAAGAAGTCTTACGCTTCTCTGACTGGGAAGGGGGAACTGATGTCCCTGATGGTTTGGGGGGTGTTGCTCCTGAAATAGATGGAGCAGGGGCAACAGGGAGTGAAGTTCCCCCCACAATCAAGGGGGCCAGTGAATTCTGACAGAGCTGAGGTTGAACTGTAGGTGACGACACGGTAGAGGTTCGAACTGGTGTTGCAGCCACAGCATAGGTGGATGTCATTGGCACAGGATGTAACCACTCATATATCCGCCTAGCCTCGGGGTAGGTCAGGCGGTCCAGGGTCTTATATTCCAATATCTTCCTTTCTTTCCGGAATATCCTATAGTCCGGCGAGCAAGGGGAATGGTGTTCTCTGCAGTTAACACAGATAGGAGGCGGGGCACATGGATTATTCGGTTGTGAAGGACGTCCACAATCTCTTCACGTGATGTTGGAAGCACTGCTGAACTTCCAGCATTTAAAACACCGCATCAGAGGAGGAACATATGGTTTCACATCACATCGGTAAACCATCACCATGACCTTTTCGGGTAAGACATCACCCTCGAGGGCCAAGATGAAGCCACCGGTGGCCACCTGATTATCCCTCGGACCCCGAAGGACGCGCCGGACGAAGTGAACACCTCGTCATTCTAGGTTGGTGCATAGTTCATTGTCGGACTGTAGAAGAAGATCCCTGTGGAAGATAATACCCTGGACCATGTTTAAACTTTTATGGGGAGTGATGGTGATGGAAACATCCCCCAACTTGTTGTAAGTGAGCAACCTCCGTGACTGGGCAGAGGATGCTGTTCTGATGAGAACTGACCCAGAGCGCATTTTGGACAAACCCTCCACCTCCCCGAACTTGTCCTCTAAATGCACCACAACAAACTAAAGGCTTGGTTGGCATAAAAGATTCACCATCAACCCGCTTACAGACAAGGTACCGGGGTGAATAATCTCCACTGCTGTCTTTAGCCATGCGTTCTTCCCATGCAGTGGCCAGGGAGGGAAATGATCTCGGATCGTATTTCTTCCCATTGAGGTTAGACCTCGATCATTTAGAGACTGCTGGCGGTGGCCCACCAGCGAGAGATGATGTACCACACTTCATTGCAGGTCATCCGCCCTGATGCCACCCACTCTGACAAGGGGCTCTCCCCATGGGCGCCACCCAGCTGCAGCAAAGACCACCTGGCAGGATGGCCTTTGCCGGGAGTCCCGAAGCCCCAGAGGGATAGGCATCAACTCCTCGGCATATGTGGGGAGGTAGCAGCTCAGGCATCAGCAGTGTGATCCCTGTGTAGTCAGGGGGCTACCCCCAAGAGGGTACATGACAACCCCACCACAACGGACTGGCTACCATGCTGGATGTCAGGTGTCGAAATATTCATCTACATCACGAGGGCAAAGATGGAAGTGCACAATGGAGGGAATGTATGCTACCCGAAACACACTGCAGCCAATGTGGCCGGAAGCTCGATGGAAGTCTAACTCCATGACAATATCGTGTGTGCCAGATCTTAAGGCAAGATGGATATATAATACACCACGTAAGGCATCCTTCCCCAAATGGTACGCACTAACATAAAATTTTGAAAGGTGGCGGTCAAACCCCTTAGGGGACCAACACATTAAGGCCGAAACGTTTGAGACTCCTTTTAGTCGCCTCTTACGACAGGCAGGAATACAGCGGGCCTATTCTTACCCCCGAACCCGCAGGGGGCCGTCGAGGACAGCATACTGGGTTCTGTTACTTAACAATGGGTAGCCTTGAGGGATGAAATAGTGAAGGCAGCAGAGTATCAAGTAGGTAAAAAGACGAGGGCTAGCAGAAATCGTTGGGTAACCGAATAGAAATTGAATTTAACAGATGAAAGAGGAAAATTTAGAAATGCAGTAAATGAAGTAGTCGAAAAGGAATACAAAAGTCTCAAAAAATGAGATGGACAGAAGGTGCTAAATGGCTATGTGGGGATGGCTAGAGGACAAATTTAAGGATGTACAGGCAGATATCACAAGGGGAAGATAGATATAGCCTACAGGAAAATTGGAGAGGCCTTTGGAGAAAACAGAACCACCTGTATGAATATCAAGAGCTCAGATGGAAAACCAGTCTTAAGCAAAGAGGGGAAAGCACAAAGGTGGCAGCGCGGGGAAGCCGCACGGTCTGAGACGCCTTGTCACGGTACGCGCGGCTCCCACCGTCCGAGGTTCGGGTCCTCCCTCGTCCATGGGTGTGTATGTTGTACTTAGCGTAAGTTAATTTAATTAGTGTATAAGCTTAGTGACAGATGACCTCAGCAGGTTGGTCGCATAGGAACGTAAGACAAATTAAAAAAAAAAAATAGCAGAAAGTTAGAAGTATTGTATAGAGGGTGTATAAAACGGCGATGAACTTGAGGGTAGTATTATGGAAGTGGTAGAGGACGTAGATGAAGATGAAGTGGGTGATATGATACAGCGTGAAGAATTTGACAGAACACTGAAAGACCTAAGTCGAAACAATGGCACAGAAGCAGACAACATTCCATTGGAACTACTGATAGCCTTGAGAGGTCCAGCCCTCTCTACCATCTGATGAGAAAGATGTGTGAGAGAGTCGAAATATCATCAGACTTCAAGGAGAATATAATAATTGCAGTCCCAAAGCAAGCAGGTGTTGATAGGTGTGAAAATTACAGAACTATCAGTTTAATAAGTTACGGGTGCAAAATACTAACACGGATTCTTTACAAAAGAAAGGAAAGACTGGTAGAAGCCGAGCTTGTTGAAGATCAGTTGGGATTCTGTAGAAATGATGGAACACACGGCGCAATACTGACTCCACGATTTATCTTAAAAGATAAGTTAAAGAAAGGCAAACCTATGTTCCTAGTATTTGTGGACTTAAAAAAAAAAAAGCTTTTGACATTTTTGACTGGAAAACTCTCTTTAAAATTCTGAAGGTGGCAGGTGTAAAATACAAGGTGTGAAAGGCTATTTACAATTTGCACAAGAAACAGAAGGCAGTTATAAAAGTCGATTGGCAAGAAAGGGAAGCAGTGAAGGCGAAGGGAGTGAGACAGGGTTGTCGCCTGTTCCCAATGTTATTCAATCTGTATATTGAGCAAGCAGTAAAGGAACGAAAAAAAAATTTGGAGTAGGATTTCAAATCCATTGGAGAAGAAATAAAAACTCTGAGGTCGGCTCACGACATCGCAATTCAGTCAGAGACAGCAAAAGGCCTGAAGACCAGCTTAACGGAATGGACAGTGACTTGAAAGAAGCCGCGCGGGATTAGCCGGGCGGTCTTAGGCGCTGCAGTTATGGACTGTGTGGCTGGCCTCGGTGGAGGTTCAAGTCCTCCCTCGGGCATGGATGTGTGCATTTGTCCTTAGGATAATTTAGGTTAAGTAGTGTGTAAACTTAGGGATTGATGACCTTAGAGGTTAAGTCCCGTAAGATTTCACACACATTTGAACATTTAAAGGAAGAATATAAGATGAACATCAACAAAACCAAAACGAGGATAATGAAATGTTGTCGAAATAAATCAAGGGATGCTGAAGGAACTAGATTAAGAAATGAGACACTAAAAGTAGTAGATGTGTTTTGCTATTAGGGGAGCAATATAACGGATGGTGGTCGAAGTAGAGAGCATATAAAATGTAGACTGGCTATGGCAAAGAAAGCGTTTCTGAAGAAAAGAAATTTGTTAAGATCCTTTTAGATTTAAGTGTCAGGAGGTCTTTTCTGAAAGCATTTGTACGGTGTGTAGCCACGGATGGAAATGAAACATGGATGATAAACAACTTAGACAAGAAAAGAATTGAAGCTTTCGAAATGTGGTGTTACAGAATAATACTGAAGATTAGTTGTGTTGATCACGTAACTAATCAGGAGGTACTGATCACAATCGCGGAGAAGAGGAATTTATGGTACAAATTGAATAGAAGAAGGATCGGTTGGTAGGAGTCGTTATGAGGGATCAAGGGATCACTAGTTTACTTTTTGAAGGAAGTGTGGAGGGCAAAAGTCGTGGAGACAGGCCAAGGGATGAATACACTGAGCAGATTCAGAAGGATGCAGGTTGCACAAGCTATTCGGAAACGAAGCGGCTTGCTCAGGTTAGAGTATCATGCAGAGCTGCATCGAGCCAGTCTGTGGATTGAAGACCATAAGAACACAACGAGCTAGATGAGGGGCCAATGCCGCAGGCTACTCTTTTTTAAATCTAACTGGGATTCCATCCGGACCTGATGATTTATTTCCTTTCAAATCTTTCAATTGTTTCTACACGCCTGTTATGCTTAGTACTATGTTATATGGTCCAAACATACTGTGTCATACGGTCCTAACATATGGAAATCACTTGGGGCAAGGTCTGGTGAGTATGGTGGATGAAGAAGACACTCAAAATGCAGGTCTGTGATTGTTGCAACTGCTGTACGGGCAGTGAGGGGCCTTGCAGTGTCATGTTTCAAAAGGACACCTGCTGACACCAATCCACGTCGCTTTCATTTGATTGCAGGCCGCAGATGATTGTATAGGAGATCCGTGTATGATTCACTGGTGACAGTGGTCCCTCTAGACATGTAATGCTCCAAAATAATGCCCTTTTCATCCCAAAAGAGAGTCTAAATAACCTTCTCTGCTGATGGTTCTGTTCCAAACTTCTTTGGTTTTGGTCATGAGGTATGGCGGCATTCCTTGCTCGCTCTCTTCATTTCCGGTTGGTGGAATTGAACCCAGGTTTCGTCCCCAGTAACGATTCTTGCAAGGAAGCCATCACGTTCTCGTTCAAAGCGCCGAAGAAGTTCTTCACAATCATCAACACGTCGTTCTCTCATTTCAGGAGTCAGCTGCCGTGGCACCCATCTCGCAGACACTTTGTGAAACTGGAGCACATCATGCACAGTGTAGTGTGCTGACCAATGACTAATCTGTAAACGTGCTGCAATGTCAATCAGTGTCACTCGTCGGTTTTCCTTCACTATGCCTTCAACTGCTGCAATGTTCTGTGGAGACACAACTCGTTGTGCCTGACCTGGACGAGGAGGATCTTCCTCTGAAGTCACGCCATTTGCGAACTTCCTACTACACTTGTAGACCTGCTGCTGTGACAAACATGCGTCACCGTACTGAACCTTCATTCGTCGATGAATTTCAATAACTGTCACACCTTCACTACCCAAAAACAGTATAACAGAACCCTGTTCTTCCCTGGTGCAAGTCGCAAGTGGGCGGACATCTTTATACGGATACTGCGACGGTATGTGTGCATCTGCACTATGCTGCACGCTGTTTGTAGCACGCCTACCAACTTACAGGATAACGGCGCGAAATTTCGATTTGTTATTACAAATTTAAGGTTTTCATTTGACTCACCTTCGTACATACGGGAATCTGTCCTATGGCCAAATGGTCGTAAGTCTGTACGTTTCTCCTGCAGCTGATGTTCTCATGTTACACGCTAGCCGCCGCACAGGAACTTCTCAAAGCAAATTTGGAAAGTTTGTCACTCTATAACAAAACCGGCAGAGGTAAATACCTAGATACTAACGTCGACTGGGTGTTACGGCAAACTTAGTCTACCAATGACTAAATGGATGTGGCAGGAAATTCATCACCCTGATGTACGAAGTTGGGGGAAAATGTACAGAGCTGTCGGTGCAAGGAGCCTCAAGGGTAGTTCACGCTGAAGAGACTGGTACCCTTTGTGACGATGGGTGAGTGATGAGTCGGAGGATTATGAGACAAATCCCAGTATACAAAAGCGTCCTGACTTTGCCTTCTGTAAGTTTGTCATTTCTACTGAGTTTTCAGACTTTTCGCTGATCCTTGCATTCATTCAGATTTACAATGATACCCTGTGAGATTCTGAGTCAAACGATCGTTACTTTTGTTCTATGCTTGAATCTTTAGGCACCCACCTGTTTCGCCTCGTCTGACCCTAAATTCCTAATACAACATAGACAATGAGAAGGGTCATGGTAGTAAACAACAGATGCGGTGTGTACGTTATGAACCTTCAGGTATCCGCTGGCTGCGAGGACAATAACACCGCGTCGGTTACTGTGCGGCCGTTTTACCTGAAGAGTACGTAGGCAGGTTGTGTGTCAGCTGTTTAGACGCTCGGAGTGCCACCTCTAAAGCTGTGATAGATGTCAACCAATTGACACTGAGATTCGGGAGGAAGCAACGCACTCGCAAGGCCCATGATTGCACATAACACCAACTCACGTCGAGTGATGAGAGAAAGTGGCTACAGTCGTGCACTACATACCTGATTAATGACTTGTGTCCATGTCCAGGCAAACTGGTCCACATTCAATGTCTGTGTTTATAATTTCTTAGATATTGTAAGAAATGTAAATATTTGGCAGCTCTGTGCATTACCATTTTAGTTTCCTACATTTTGGCACCAAGTGTAGGTCAATTATCATTTCATTTCCTTATTTTACTGCAATGAAGCGTGATTCAGTATTTTATGTAAGTCTGCAGGCAACCCGTGCACATTATAAAATTGGTTGTATTTGTGTACGTCCCACATCTTCTCCTAAACCACTGGACCAATTTAAACACGCCTGGTACAGATACCCATCGCTGACAGGCAACAGTCGCTGAGTGGTGGAGCGCGGATGGGGGTAAGATCCATCTACCTACTTCAGGAGATATTGTGTCATAAACAATGAGATGCGGAGAAAACTACTGCATTATTCTTGACCTTTAAATTGATTGCTTCTTTGCTACTCACCCCATTCCTAACATATTTCGCAGAAAGTATCCACATATGTCGCAGAATGTACCAACAGAAATATATCACTGTACGACACATATATCTAGAGATATGAAGTCATAAACATTGATATGTGTGAAGGACGTAGGCTTCTTGCAAAAAGTTTTAATACATTTATTCACTATGACACTCATAGAGTCGAGTCAATTTCAGGAACTCCCTGTCGTCTGGTTGTGCCTTTGACAACTTTCAACTACGAGACGCAAACGGCTATAGGCGAAAATAATAGCATTCTGTAGAGCCATGAAGATGCGTTGCCATGGAAGGTTGTACAAAACTGCGTTATAGACGTATGAAGCAACAGCGTCTAGCTTTCAGAAACAGTCGGGGACACTGTAATTATACAGTTCTACATTATGGATATTTCTTTGTATGACTGTTTCATATTTTAAAAGATCTTTTTCACGAATACGCAGAAATCATACATTTTCGATATGAGGCTACGAATAAATTTCATTTTTTTGTTTTCGCGTCTAATAGATATATTACAGAATTAATACATGGGCCCTACAGGTTTTTCACCTACTTGTCTATGAAACAGAGTTTAAATTTTCCCTAATTGCTAGTGGAATGTAAATTATTATCTATTTCATATTACTGTTATATGTCACTCCTCGGACAGCAAGTGTACATTAAAGCAAGCATTAGAGACAGCTGCTTGTCGCTGGGATAAACCTCTAAGGTGATCGCGGTCGCCCTCCACTTGGTCCCTTTGAAAGCATGTAAGCTTTGCCGATTATACTTCCAGTTTGAGCTTTGTGACCTTTCACGTGTTTTAAGGGCTGTACTCCACTCAGCGTTTTTCGAGTACAGCTTTTACCTTAAGCCAGACAATCTCTCAATCAGAGAACCTTTTATCTCGTTTTCCATTAATCGAATAACCTTGTGGTAAGCGATTGTCACGTCTGTAGCTTCCAGGCTACATATCCATCGGTATCGAATGAACATGGCTGGTAGTTAAGCACTTCTTATGGATCGCAATTGCTCATCTTGTTGTTAAAACTTTTGGGACCGACATAACTTTGGTTAATCATGATGCTTCTTTGAAAACTCATTGCGAAACACGTATTTCACAAAATTAGAGAGATTTTATTGAACTAAGGATGCCCTGTGGTCTAGGGATAGCGTCTTTGGCTACCAATTAAAACGACCTTGGTCCAGGATTCGGTCACATCCAACGGTTGAATATTCAGTGGAAAAATCATCAGCAATGGTCACCGAAGGCTAAAAGAGCGTAGGAAGTCACTCTTCATCAGCCAACGATATTCTCAGCATGACGGAGGAGAGTTGTGGTGGGAAAAAGCCCCTAAATGTCGGGATAATAAGTAACGATTAACGACATGAGATTTCAGAAGCCACATCTAAATAGATATTACATAGTAAGTATGAGCAGAACACTCGGTCAGTTAGTGAATAAAGAGTAATGATGATCACGCCATCGCTCAAAGATTACGGATTAGTCCCTCACATTCGGAGCTGATGCAGGGGAGATCCAAGTGGGTACTGAATGTTGGAGAAAGACTGAAAAACCAGTTCCAGTGCAACCTTCTCCGAGCTGTAATGTGGGCTCTTAAATGTTTACTTCTGTTAGGGAACATAGAAAATATTATAATGCTCAGTCTGGATATAGTTTGTGGGTCAGTGAAACGAAATGAAGCGAAGAGAAGATTTTGTAGTCACACGAATATAGGGAATATCGTCAGCATTAGAAAGTGGTATACAGGTTTGGGACTCTGTATTAATAGGACGGCAAGGCCGAATGAATTATACGCCATCATTAATAGTTCAGATGCACAATCCTAGATTTCAGAATTGACACGGTGCCCCACACTTACAGACTGTTAACCAAGGTCCAAGCATACACAATAAGGTCCCAGATACGTGAGTGGCTCGAAGACAAGTTACGTAATAGAATGCAGTACGTTGTCGTCGACGGCGAGTGTTCATCAGAGGCAGGATTCCCTAAGAAAAGTGTATTCGGACCGCTCTTGTTATCTTCATATATAAATTGTGTGAGGAACTGAGTGAGTAGCTAACTGTGGCTGTTTGCTGATGGCGCTGCCGTGTACGCGAAGATGTATTTGTTGGATAACTGTAAAAGGATACGAGACGGCTTACGAGTAGACAAATATCCTATTTCGTGTGGTGAACAGCAGCTTGATCTAAATGTGGAAGTTTATGCAGACGAGTAGGAAGAAAAATCCCATTACATCCTAGTACAGCATTGGCAGTATGTTACGTGCACAGTCACGTCGATTAAATACCTAGGCGTAGCATTGCATAGCAATCGAAAATGGAGCGAACACGTAAGGACAGTATTAGGGAAGGCGAATGGTCCAATTGAGTTATTGGGAGAATCGTAGGACAGTGTAGTTCGTCAGTAAAGGAAAACGCGTGTAGAACACCCGTGCGACACATTCTTGAGTACTGCTCAAGTGTTTGGAATCTCCGCCAGTTCGGATTAAGACTGCCGTCGAGGTAATTCAGAAACTGTCAGCGATAACTTTGATCAACTCATCATTTTACCGGGATGCTTTGTGAGCTCCACTGAAAACTGGTTTTTAAGCTGACTGCACAACGATTCTACTGTCGCCGGCGCACATTTCGCGTAAGGATGACAAAGATAAGAAAAATTAGAGCGCATATGGAGGCAAATAGATGGTAGTTTCTCCCTCGATCGGTATGCGAGTGGAACAGGAAAAGATGTGACTAACAATATTACAAGGTACACTCTGCTATATGCCATATTGTGACTTGTGGAGTATCTGTTTTGATGCAGACGTAGATACTGCAAGCAGAAGATGAGTTAGAGATATACGTCGAGACTGACCGGGTAACCCAGTATAATATAGAAGAGATGGGAGTATGATGACCGTGGTGAGTTGGATCGTTGCTACGGGGGAAAGGATAGCAAACAGAGTTGTGAGAGAATGTGGGCTCAATAGTAGTAATGAGACTACGGATAAAAGTATTTAATTCTGCAATACGATTCAGCTGCAAATAATGAACACAATGTTCAATAACCACAGCAGGACTACTACTACATAAAACGCTTGGAGACGCAGGCCTCTACTCCTGGATTATATCATGGTTGGACAGAGATACCAATATAACATACCAATAGTCAACAGTAATGCACGCTTTACTGTTTTGAATTACCATTTCGTAGTGCTGTATATGCTACAAGCTAAATCCATATGAAATGGACAATGTAGAAGAGATTTTTAAATCTCATTGACTATGTTACACATCTGCAGTCAAAGTCCTTTACGCACAGAATAACTGATGAGAATATAATTCTAGTTGTACCTGTAAGACAATTATATTTTTGTTGTAGCTTCTGTTTCCAGTAATTTATGGACACTCAAATACTGTATGGGACGATGACAAGTACGCTGTATGTTCGTGAAGTATAAGTTATTAATCAAACTTTTCACGAATAACTATATAAATTAGCAACGGATACTTACTGCTTCAACTGAATGATGGGATACCAAGAAGTTCTACAGAGCTACTTGACTGCACAGTTGCCAGTATCTTGGCGTACATACGATGCAACTAATGACATAAAAACGGGTGGCTCCTGCACAGACGTCTCGGTGACGCGTCGTCGATACGCGCCTGCTACTGTCTCTAATTAATGACGTCAATATACGCTACCTCCATTACTTAAATGAGCGCAGCTCGTAAGATATGGACAACGGAACATTATGCAGCAGCCTAACGAGTTGACTACATAAAACTTAATCGTTGAAAAATGATTAACGTGAAGAATGTGGAGGTTGAGGAGTTACTTATTACTTTAAATTGAGTGTTAGATCAGTATTTTCTACGGTTAGTTTAGCTGTTTCTTTACTTCCATTACTTCATGAAGTAGCTATCGCGGCATTACCGCAAAGATGACTTAGTGATCAGAATCAACTACAAACAGACGGCCTTGTGGCCGAGCTGTTCTAGTCTGGCACAGAGCGACCGCTACGGTCGCAGGTTCAAACCCTGCCTCGGGCATGGATGTGTGCGTTGTCCTTAGGTTAGTTAGGCTTCAGTAATTCTAAGTTCTAGGGGACTGATGACCTCAGATGTTAAGTTCCATAGTGCTCAGAGCCACTTGAACTATTTCTGAACTACAAAAACCGTTTGTCTATGAGGACTGCGGGAACGGTGGTTTGGTGCTCCCGAGCGTCCGCACGAATGAGGGCATCCCTCACACACAAAGGATGCTGGAGCACAGCTTTCAAACACATTGTTTTGGCGTCGAACTGGAGGGTCACTGGTTTGCTACTTGGTAAGATGATTCGTTTTGTTGTAATTTATCGTAGGCATTGCGAAACTGCAAAATTTTGTCGTTGACCATTCGGTGAGGTAGTTACGTTTTATCGTTAAATTTTAATCAGTTCAAGTTGTGTAATTGCTACGGACAGTGGACATAGACTTGCGATACTTGTTTCATTAGTAATATTTTGTTGCTCTGCGAGATCAGTAGCTAAGAGGCTTCTAACAGAATTCGACTTAGTCGCTTAATCTGAAGACTATTGCAGACAGTTCAGTCCCTTTTCCATCAGTTTAATTTCCTAAATGCCTTGTATCAACTATATAGGATTCGTTCACATTATAAGTACGTATTTAAGTTTTACCTTACATGTATCGCTTGTAAATTAAGGCAGCCATGTATTATTTTATTTACTTGGTTTCACAAGTCGGTTGTACGACGTGGTATCTAAATACTCCCACGTCTTACGATTTCCTTGCCACTGGTTTGCTATTTAAAAGCATTACCATGACTGATACTCTGCAGCTATTATACGATCTCACCATGCTGTACGGTAATTTTGGCTCTATTAAGAGAGAAATTCTAACACTTTCACATGATATTTCAAATCAAAGATCGCTTTCAGTATTATCAATATTACGTATGCCCTTCTACGAACGCATTTTTCGGGGTAAGTGTGACAGTGTAGCAAATTGCGGAGACGATGTACTTGGCTCTACACAAGTGTACGTGTTCGATGTTTCGTATATAACCATCACGATTACGAATCAGCGGACACTGTTTATAGGTCGAGTTGCTAAAATACATTCACTATTGCTGAAATATTACAGGTGGTTTTTCTTACTTACTTACGTTCAGTTTACATCATCTATGCTCACTATTTACCATAGAGCTACTGAAGTAAGTGTGAACTGGTACTACTATTTTTCATTTTGTAGGTCGTTTTTATTGATCTACTTCCCTCTTTGTAATTTAGGGTTTACTGTTGATTATTGTGACGGAATGTTGATTATTCGTCTGCTATCGCTTATCTGGTGAATGTATATAGAGATTTCGGCGATTTAGAGGAAAGTTATTATTATTTTTCTACTATCAGCTGTTCCGCTTATGTTCTACCGTGGATTAGTCTCCTATACTGGGGAAGTTATTATTTTTTTTGTGTCTCTCGGTATTCATTCATGTGTGGCTCGGTTCTCCCGTCAGGTAAACTCGTTGCAGGTCTTCTAGCTGACGCCACTTCGGCGAATTGTGTGTTCATGATGAAATGATCATGAAGACAACACGACACCCAGTCTCCGGGAGGATAAAATCTCCGACCCGGCATGGAAATCAAACTCGAGCTCCTAGCATAGTGTTTTGCTACTCTGATGACTCACCTATCGCGATGGACGTTAGGAGATGGAGAGGACTTGTAACGAAAAGCAGTAGTTTGGTAGGAGTCTAGATAGGTGTGAGAAGTCCAAATTGGTGTAGCAGACTGATTCTAATAACATTTAACTGTTGTAGTGTTGCTTTGAGGGGGGGAGCAGGTGATAAGTAGGGTTGACACTGCTATCTAGTAGTATACCTGCTGTGATGCTTTGTCAGATAACCCTGCAGGTTCTACAACCTGTCATGTTCAAATTGAAAAATTGACTGTTGGGCTTATAGGCTTACAGGACTTGATAAGAATGTTAGCAGCATAAAGGACAAAATACAGGCTATGTAACAGAATAAGCGGAATAATTAATGGGCTATGACAAGATATAACAACAATCACAAAATAGCTATAACAAGAAATGGTGCTGGTAAATTAAAAGACCAAGTAGGAGATAAAGCAAAGGCACATAATGAGAAGTTAGAGGTTACCGCTGGCAGATTAAGTGAAAAGGTGGAAACTATTTCAAGAGAGCAGCACACTAACATTAATGCATTAGAAGCACAAATTCAAAATTTAGAATGAAAATTAGACTCCAGTTAAGAAACTGCTTCAGGCAGGTTTACTGTCCTCACTATTTAGGGTAGTCGCATTCTGAGTAGGAGAAAATCTGTACCAGAAAACAAATTTATTACTGTAGATTTTTAATGGAGATGTGAATAGATATCATAAGTCATTGCAATGAGGTTTCCCTGTTTCATTTAATTAGAGGAGTGTGTGAAATCCGAGACAAATCTGTCAGGGAGAATGACACTATTCCAAGTCAGTAATATTAAAGGAGCGGGTTTACTGAGACGCGCCTCTTGGACTTGGTGTGTATTTGTTATCATATGCTTCTGCAGTGATGAGCTACCTGTCACATTACTTGTCAATAAAATGGCCTTGACCTTAAGGGTCTCCACTTTTTTCGGCAGTGTATTCAAGTTCAGTGAATTTAACTCTTTTATTACGCCGCCTTCGTTCCAACGGACACCCACCCCTCTTTACTTTCTGTACGCTATAATCTGTAACCCACCTTGCTCGTGGAAGTGCATAGTTCTGGGACCGATATGTTTTTCTTCTATCCTGCTCCATTTACAAATGATGCATAAGCAGACTGTCAAAAAGCCAGTTCATGATTCTCTGGTTTTCCCACTGTACTCATTTCGCGGAATATATTTGGGAGAAAGGAATGTGTTTTCTGTTTTCAGAAATTTGAACACTAAATCTGCCTGTCAAGCAAATCACTTGCAATGTTTACCACTATAGGTTCATGAGTATCAAGTAACAGTCTGATGCATACTAAACTAAACTGTGACAAAACTTATTCCCCTCTTTGACTTTTCTATATACTCCTGTGGATATTATTCCAAAACATCAGCAGAATCAGCAACGATCAGCGGGCATGAGGAAGAAGTGAAATATTGTGTCATGATGATCTGTCCATTGGCAAAATATTCCGGATTTGGTCACACATTCGGCTCCCCAGAAGGTGCTGCCGAGTGGGCGGTGACCATGTAAAAGAGATGGAATAACCAACGAAAGGGTGACACTGTACGAGCCAGAGTGTGAAATGTCGGACGTTTGAACGTAGTAGGAAAACTAGGAAATCTGAAACGGGGAAATGCAAATGCTCAGTCCAGATATAGAGCAGATCAGTGCACTGAAATGGAAAGGCTTTCGGGTCAGACGACCAAAGTGTAATATTAACAGTAACAAAGGATCGTATAACGGGAGTGCGATTTGTTATGAATGGGAAAACATGACAGAGGATGAGTTACTGTAAAGAAATCAGTGACCGGGTTTGTGTCACCATATGCGACAGCAAATCAAAGCAGACAACGATTGTTCAGGTGTAAATGACGACACCGAAAGCACAGGATGAAGAGATACAGAAAGTATTTCAGAATACGGCTATTCATCATGTGAAGCGAAATAAAATTCTGATAATCATGAGGAATTAGCACGCGAATGTATGGAACGGAAGAGGAGAAAGAGTTCCTGGAGAATGTAGGATGGGTCGCAGAAGTTAGAGAGGAGAAAGACAAGTTGAGTCCTGCAAGAAATTTCAAATTGTGCTAGCGAATACTCTGTTCAAGAGTCCGAAGACGAAAAGGTGATCTAAGAAAAGAGCCGGAAACATGGGAAGATTCCACGGTCAGACACAGATTCGGAATTCAGGTATTGGATTGTAAGGCGTAAGGTTGCGCGATATTTCTGTAGTGGAGAATGATAAGACGCTTTTGGAGATCGCTAATGGTGGGGAACTCCTGTAAAGAATGTCCCACTAGGCAATTCAATTGAAAAGGATTGGACATCGCTAAGAAGGGCAGTCGGAGATGTAAGACTGTCGGACATCGATACAAGGTAGGTAACTCCGAAGAAACCCTGGGTTACAGAAGAAATATTGTAACTGAGGAGGAAGTTCATAAATATTCAGGCAGAAACAGTAGTACAGCAATATAAATAATTTGATAATGAAATAAAGAGAAAGCGCACGGCAGCCAAGGCAAAACGGTGACAGGAAAAATCTGAAGGAGCCGTAAAAGAAATTACAGTCAGAAGGACTGACTCAGCATATAGAAAAGTCAAAATAACTTCCTTGTAATGAAAAGCAAGGATTCAACGGGAATTCCTTTGTTACAAGCAGATAAAACAGCGAATAGGTGGAAAGAGCGCACTGAACGCCTGTATTAGGGGGGGCTGCTCTTCTGACTTGATAAAATACGGAACTTAAGTCGGTAATGGACACGCAAAAATTTCAGCATTAAAATGAGAATTTAAACCAGCTCTGGAAGACTTGAGATCAAATAAAGCAGCTGGGATAGAAAACATTCTCTCGGAATTTCTAAAATCATTGTGTGAAATGGCGACGAAACGACTATTCAGGTTAGTGTGTAGACTCCATGACACTGGCGATATACCATCAGACTTTCTGAAAAATGTTGTCCACACATTATCTAAGATAGCGAGGCAAATGGATGCGAAAACTATCGCACAATCAAGTTAACATTGCGTGCATTCAAGCCGCTGACATGGGTAATGTGCAGAAGAACGGAAAAAAAACTGAGGCTATATTAGATGACGATTGGTATGGCTATAAGAATGGTACAGATAACAAAACGGCAGTTTTCACTTCGCGCTTTATACGTGAAGCAAGACAGAAGAAAAATCAAGATATGCCCATAGAATTTATGGAAGAAGCGTTCGAAGATGTGAAATGGTGAAAGTTCCGAGAATAATAGAAGTAAGTTACAAGGAATTACGGGTTGTATACAATATTCATAAGGACCAGGAGGGAGAAAAAGACCATAAACGAAATACTCGGATACGAAAGGGTGTAAGGCAGGGATTCAGTATTTCGCTCCTACTGATCGATTTATACTTCGAAGAAGCAGTGACGGAAGGTTCAAGAGTGCAATTAAAATTTAGGGTGAAAGGATAGCAGTGACGAAATTCGCTGATGACTTCATTATTCTCAGTGAAAGCGAAGAAGAATTACAGGATCAGTTGAATCGAATGAATAATGATAACAGACTGTGGATTGAGGATAAATGAAAATAAGAGAACGAAATGAGATGCAGCAAAAATGTGAATAGTGAGAAATTCAACATGAAACTGATGGTCACGAAGTAGGCGAAGTTAAGTAGTTCTGCATAAAATTCTGACTAGCACAGACAAAGGTGGTATTTCTATCCAAGAGCATTCAATTGGTACCAAACGTATGCTTTAATCTGAGTTAGTATTTTCTGATAACATATGTTTGGAACATGGCATCGTGTCGTAGTGAATCATGGACAGTGGGAAAACTGAAACAGAAGACAATCGAATCGCTTGATATGTGATTGTACAGATGAACGATGGATATCAGATGGACTCAGTGTGTCTGACTCCGTGGGTACTCTAATGTTCGCGGACCGCACGTCACCCGCTCCCCTCACCCCCCCCCTACCCCCCCCCCCCCCGCCAGCAGAATTTTATTGTAGTACGCAGTCTCTGACCTCTCCCCCCCCCCCCCGCCCCCATACCTAATCGAAATGTTTCAGGTAAGCTTAACAAACACAATGTGGGCAATATAAATGAAACAGAATAAATGAAAAACAGAGTAAGTAGGGAAAACTTAAAGCTGTCAGTTCTGCTGTCGCGTTGGTTCTTGCAAGTAAGGGGCAGCGGTTTTCCGTCCTCCGGGAACATATAACAAGTGCTTAGCAGGATAAAGATATCAGTCGCCTGATTTGCGTCGATGGATATTCACTCACTGAGCAACGTTCTTAGTGGAGTAGTATGTTTTAGTTTATTTTTTATTGCGTAATACAGATTCAATACAATAGTTTACTGTCACCATTTATTTTGTTTATTTCTTTGTTGTAGTTAATTTTTGTAACGCATGAAGTCATTGTTTGCTCATTAGTGAATAAAAGTGATTCGGCTACGATATTTCCTGGCAGTGGTTGAGATGGCTCCGATCCAGCTGCTTTATCGAATGAAAAAATGAAAACTGGTAACATTGGTGGAGGCTGTTCTTTCAAAAGACTTTGGAAACACAGAGATAAGTGAATGCTGTATGACAAAAAGTGTGGCAAATTATTTTACTCTGTGTGCGATTAAATGAGTTCCTTTTGCGAAGAAAACTAGACGAAAATACGATAAAAGCATTCGATCACGTCCAGTTTTGTGCTTGGAACAGACATTAGAGGGGCGTACTTGTCATGAAAAGTTGTAATTATCATATGTCTTGCAATGTTTAGTCTCAGAGGGTAAGATGGGAAAATGAAAGTCTGCAAGAGCAGCTCTGTTGAGTGTTACCTACACTGCATTGTGTCATAGTGCATCAGTTAGTTATCCGTCTTGTGTGATTGAAAATGAAATTATAATGCATTGTTAGTGTTAGTTTTTGAACATAACTACAATTTGTCGTCTTGGCCGCGGCGTTTGTAGTACAAATGGCTATCGGAAAATATCTCAGACGAAGTAAGTCGTGTTGTGGCTCACGATCTATGTATTTTCAAAAAGGTAGTAAAGTGATGACAATACTATTCGATAATTGTAGATGAAAATATTCATGTACGTCGACACGAGATAGTCCACAATAAAAAGTGGAGTATCATATATTCATTGCATTTTTACTTTTGGTTCTCATTCACCTATTTTTTTCCATACATGTCCTGTGATTCATTTGTGACTTTTAGCTATTTTCCTTAGATATAGTGTAATCGCAAGCATCAATCTAGTTTAACTTCTTGTTCTGGAAATCGGACGCCAACTTTAGTAACTCATATTTTAATAAGTATTATGTTTCAGTTAAAGGGATTTGTACAAAATTTACTGTCTTCATAGTATTAGTAATGTTATTACAGTATTAGTAATGTTACCAGCTACAAACAACACCTGCTGTTATTCTATAACTTATCGTTAATTGTCAATTTCATTTGTAAAACGACTCCCAACATTCAAAAAATTTGAATAATGATCTTATACAATTATTCTCATGCTGACTATTGCCAACTACAAGCATTCAAGTGGCAGATGTGGACCACTGGTGGCGCCAGTTACCGCTATGATTCACTAGCTGCTGCGCCTCCACAAGATGTCGTAATGTTTTCATCCAGCCAAGACAGCTGTTTTTCTAGGTACTACCTGGAGTTCAACATTTGTAAGTTGCTACCATACTATACTTATGAAACTCTGATGCCGCAGTTTCGAGTTCTTTGGCTTATTCAGATTATTTTTCAGGTCTAAATAATATACCCCTCAGTGATGACTCGTAATAATCTAAGATTAATGATACAGCTTCCGATATCCATTTCATTTGATACCGCATGATATGTGCCTTTTACAACTTTGGGAAACAATATTGGTTCAAGGGATGAAAATAATCCAGTAATGTGAATACTTTCTGTCTCCTTCATAGTAGTGCTCTTAGTTTATTAACGACCTCTACTTCCTACGTATTTTGCATTATATTGACCTGAAGATGCGATTTAATGTTGAGAAACCAGTCACAGTTTGACCTCATAACAAATGTGAATTCACAGCTACAAGCAGACACCTTAATTTTTCGGAAGACTTTACCACGACATTTTTAAAAATATCTTTCAAGTTTTGACTTGCTTTCGGTCTATCAGTGGTCACAATTTTTCAATTAATAAATTATTTTCTTACTACTATGGCCTGTTTGATGAACTTTGTGGCCATTCCATGAACCACTCCACTAGAACTCCCACCAACTAAAAAATCTGAAAATATAAAAAAGAAATTCTGGAAGATTTAAATTAGAAATTCGATATCATGAAATTCTTGATCATTATTTTTAACCGTCTTCATCACCTTATATCTCAGTTTAATAACAAAATCTTCAAAAAATTGAAACTTCTAACCGTTAAGTATTTTCAAGTATCTGTTTGGCAAAATAATTTTCAATTTATTACAAGGCACCATGCAAATTTTTCACCATATAGAGTATTGAAATATTTACAGCCATAAATGTAATATAAATTATTTACTTCCAACCCAATTACATTTTTTAAAAAAATTTAACTGTTTGTATTATTGAGTGTCTTCCATAGACCCTCCAATTATGTAGATTCAAATTTTATTAAGATTAAAATTTTTCACTCAAAATTCTATGTTGAGGACGATGAGTTAAATTTTTTCCTACCATACAAATGTACGATTCCGAATTTTATTACTGAATCTGGGATATGGCTTTGTTGTTGTTTTCTCTGTGCTTAATACATACATTCTCACACAACATGTGTATGACATAGCTAATGTAGACTCTATGTGCAAAAGGCAGTGTCCTGACTGACCATCTGGCTGACTGTCTCATCATCACCCAGCCCAAACTGCTGAAGATAGAAACTTGAAAGTTGGAGACAGTGTCGACGTTATGCTGTAGGCTTCATTGAAGAAGACGTTTATCCAAATTTCAACAATAAAGGGGTGAAATAAGTGTAGAAGTTTTTTCCAGGAATGTCGCTATTAATGTAATTTTGAAGCTAGACCTTCGAAAATTGGTATTTGGTTTCTCAGTCGGAAATAAAGAAATACACATTTCAGCTTTTTCTAGAAATTTGACCCTCTAGGGGTGAAATAGTAAGTGAAAGCTTTTTTTGGAAATACATTATTGTTAAAGAACAATTTAAGCATTTTTAAAGCTGTATTTATGGACACAGGTATTTGACTTCTACATTACAAATACAAAAATATGTTTCTGTGTTCTCAGAAACTGAACCCCTAAAGAAGTGTAATAGAATATGATACTTTTCATGAAAATATTTCATTATGAAAGCATTTCTAAGGGTATGTCTATGAAAATTTAAATTTGGCTTTTAACTTAGAAATGAAAAAAATGTGTATCAGTTCTTTGGAAATTCAACCCCTTGAGGGCGAAATCGGAGACGAAATTTTTCATGGAGATATTTTATTGTGCAAGCATTTTTAACATCAATTTATAAAAATTAGTATTTGGTTTATCTGGTAAAAATAGAGAATATCCATCTTACTCTTCTTGGAAATTCAAAACCTAACGGAGTGATATAGGTGGTGAATAGTTTTAGGAAAATGTTTCAGTGGAAAAGTATTTTTAAAGCTAAGTCTTTGAAAACTGGCTTATTGGTTGGAGATGAAAAATTATGTGTTTCAGTGATTTGGGAAATTCAGCAGCCAAGGAGGTGAAAGATGGACAGACTGATTCACTGATTCATCATCACTGAGTCCAAACTGCTATGGATAGAGACTTGAGGCTTGGAGAGAGTGTGGGACCTGTAATATAGTTACCATTTAAGAAGGGATTGTCTGAAATGCCATTCCTAAGTGGGTGAAATAGATGATGAATAGGTTTTTGGAAGTGTGTCACTGTTAATGGAATTTATGTCGCTATTAAGGGAATTTTGAAGTTAGAACTTCGAAAGCTGGTATTTACTTTCTCAATCGGAAAATAAATAATGCATGTTCCAGAATTTTTGTAAAGTCAACTACTAAGGGAGTAAAGTAGTGGCTGAATGTTTTTTGAAAAAATATAATTGCTAAAGAACTACTAAATGATTTTTAAGGTTACATCTAAGACATCTGATATTTGACATCACAATTAGAAAAAAAATACATGTTACAATGTTTCTGGGAATTCAGCATCGAAGAGTGTGCAGTAGGGGATAAATATTATCAATAAAATACTTCGTTGCTTTAAAAATTTTTTATCGAAAGCTAAATTTATGAAAACTGGCATAACTCCTCCGTTAGATGTAAAGAAACGTTTCTAGGGGGTCAATGTTGCTATGTAAATATCCCCACAACAACGAAAAAAGCCATGATCAATAAAAACTTTCGACTTCAGTTACCAGAATAGCTTTTTGGTCAGAAGAACATGCAAAATATATCATGATTATATAGTCTTAATGAATGTGAAAATCTTATAAGCTGTTGCAATTTGTGAAAAACATGAGAATTAGTCTAAGGAAAAGAAATCTCTGTAGACCATATAGCATATGTCAACAAAGCATCAGTCACTAACCCAGTTTTAAACAAGATGGACGGGTCTTATGTTGACAACACTGTCTGATTGTGGATTCTCATTAAATATAGAAATGCAGCATAGGCTCCCAGATAATTATTTTGTGGATCTAAATTCTAAATTTACAGAGGAGAAATTCCATATCTTCCATTCTTCATAGAGATATTCTGCAATTTGGTGTCATCAACCAAGGAAGAGTCAACTGATTAGATCTGCTTCTTGTCTGAAAAGAGGTGGAAATGAAATAAGGCATATCGAAATCTGCAGAATTTTAGTAATTGGCGATATCTAGTTCAAAATTGTTCTTTCAATTGAATTTCACTATCTCTATGGTTTGTGGTTAAAATATGTGTATGGGTCTCTTCAAGTTTTTTGTTCCTTCTTATACTAGCTAGAGTGATTATTCTGGTTCTTATCTAACCACAGGAACATGAATTTCCATTTATTCCACATATATTTGTCTTCCTTAGGAAATGTCACATGTTGAACACCAGCATCATTACAGTCAGACCATCAAAAAATGGCATCTTCAGCATTTCAGGCCCTTTTAAAAATTACAGTTAAATCTACATCTCAAAAAATTTGTTTTGTAGTCTGTGAAAAATCCGCGAAATATTTCCAAACGATAATGTGTTTAATTTCTCTTATTTTTCATCTTCCTGTCATTAAAAATATGACACTTCGTGAGTTATACATTGACTGCAAATGAAGTCAATTGCCTAAGGACAGATGAAGAAATATAACGACGTTCCATTCTATATAAAATATTGTTTCGATTCTCTATAGTGAAAACCTCACAGAGCTTTGTCACATAGTTGTCAATCAATTTTCTGTTGGGTTTTCCATCTTATGTTGGATAATCTCCAATAATACTAAATCTAATTTGATCCATTATTAATGGATTTTGAAAGCCTGCGACTGTGACTACAATAGGTTTGTTTATAAATAAATCTTCTGCTACCAGTCACCATTTTTCTGTATTTGCTTTTCACATGATGAGTTTTGAGAAATGATACCCGCTTTAAAGTGCTTTTTTTTCTTGTGTATTAAGAAGTTTCCGTGGATGTTGTTAATGTGTGACTCGTACCGCAATATATAAGAAACACACGACTTTTTAGTTGTTTATCGATTCTTTTGATGGAGTTATTGGCGAAATATCGAAGAGTTTGTACTTACAGTTTTCTAATGGTCCATTTGTGCAGTTTACACACACTAAGCATCACACACAGCGTGTATTAGTTTTTGTTACTTTTTTTGTTTATTAAATGTAGAAAACCCAATCTTTATTTTGTGATTTTTGAAAATATTTGCAACTTTCTGTGACACACTGCCCATGTGTGGGATACTAGATATACATTTGATTTACCCTTTTTCTTCTGCATTGCATTTTGCACCTGGCTCTTTCTTCACTTTGTCACAGGATTGTCAACCATGGAAACACTAATCACTGGCAACTCCAATCATTTTCGCTGCGTTTATTTATTGTTGTATGTTTTCTTGGATGAATGGTAGATTTGTTGCCCTATGTAGCACTGACCTGTATGCTGCCTGTTAATGGATATTTGGGTGATGTGAGGAAGCAGGGATTGTGGTGTCAGTCCTTGTGTTTTCCTATAAATTTTGAATGTGAATACGTTGTTGTGTCTTGTAACATTTAGGTCCACAAATCTGATGGTTTTATTTTGTTCATGTTCCACTGTAAATTTGATTTTCTCTTGTAGATTACTGAAATGTTTTAGAATGTCTGTGATGTGTTTGGTATCCTCTTCCACTAGTGTGTCATCTACGTAACTCCTATAAAATTCTATTTTCTTCAGGCAAGGTTCTTGGCTGTTAAATAATTTTCGGTGTAACTGATTTACATATATGTCAGATTTGGAACCACATACACATGATCCAATTTGCTAGGCCATCTGATTACATTTACAAACGTAAATGTTGCCATTAAAGGTAAAGTAGTTGTCACTTAGGGTTAGCTGAAGGAGTTCCATAAATTCGACAATCTCTGTGTATGAAAGTTTCTTGTGTTGAATAAGGTTCTTTTGTATTACTGTTAGAGCTTTTTGTATGGGTATGTTTGAGTAAACGTTAGTGATATCAAGTGATATAAACTGTGTATCTATGGAGAGGTTTCTTGTTGTTAGTTCCTTAGCTACTATTATGTTGTTTTTTATGGTATATGTTGTTTCATACGTATAATTTTTCATCATTTTTTTATTCAGTTTTTGTGACAGTTTGTGTACAGGGCTATTTATAGACTTGACCACAGGATGTATCGGGTTTCCATCTTTGTGTATTTTAGGCTGTGCTCTTAGGTGTGGTGCTTTTGGATTCATGCATGTAAGGTATTTCTTTACAGTTTCTCTCAATAGGAAACGTGTGTTCTCTAATTGTTCCTTAATTTTGCTTTAATATTGTTTGGTTGAGTCTTTCCCAATGTGCTGAATATTATTAGCAGCAATAAATTAATTTGTTTCGACAATGTATTATTTTTCTTTAACCACAACTAATGTATTGCTTTTCTCTGACTTTAAAAATATGGACTGGTTTGACATCTTCAACTTTTGTGGTCCTGCCCTCCTCAGTTGCGCGTAATACTACGGTATATTGATAATTTTCACTTATGGACCGTCTGACAGCAACTGAATAAAACACAATTTTAGTGCCATACGCGTTTCACCTTTATTTTCTGCAAGGCATCATCAGTGGCCTGGAATATGTACATATGTTAGCTATTTTATTTACATTTTTGTCACTGTGCCTATAGGTTATAAACAGTTCTGGTGGTTGGTATTTCCTATTATGTAGTAATGTTTTGAACTGTACTTACAGGTTGCGTAGACAGTTTCTTACATATTACGCTCCTGTTGCATTTTTGGTGTCGTTCTTCTTTCTATGAGCGCCAATTTGCTGTTTTTTCCACATTCCACAGCACTATGCACTGAACGCTTGTTTTAATGCAATGTTTTGGTTTCTGTTGCCGACTGTCAAATGTTTTTGCCAAAGATCGAATATTACTGTCAAACTTATGCATGTAACTATTGAAGTATCTGTGGTCTGTTCGTGTATGCATTTGTGTGTGCGTTTGTGTATGTGTGTGTGTGTGTGTGTGTTTTTTGGTGGTATTAATTTAACTTAATTTAATTTTATTGTATTTATTTTTTATTTTTGTTTTTGTCCTGAGTATGTGTGTGTGTGTGTGTTTTGGTGTGATATGTATTTTTTTCTGCTGTGTGTGTGTGTGTGTCTGTCTGTATTTTGGTGTTGTGTAATTTTTTTTTTTGGGGTGGTGGTGTCTGTGTCTGTGTGTGTGTGTGTGTGTGTGTGTGTGTGTGTGTGTGTGTGTTTTGGTGTTATATATATATATATATATATATATATATATATATATACACATATTATGTTATCATTTCCTTTATTAAGTGTAGTAGGGATGATGCCTTGCAGAAAATAAAGGCGAAACGCGTATGGCACTAAAATTGTGTTTTATTCAGTTGCTGTCAGACGGTCCATAAGTGAAAATTATCAATATACCGTAGTATGGACTGGTAATTTTTCAGTTTATTATTTATAGATTTTACATATTTTTCATAGTTTATTGTATATTGGAGCTAAACTTATCTTTATTCATTTGTTTCTTAAGAAGCTTGCTTACTTTGTGACCTGTTGCCGCTTTTGTATTTGAATTTAGCTTAGCAGTGTCTGTTGAATTTTTAGGTCCACCTATAACTTGTTTCAGTGTGTGGTTGTTGAGGTTAGGTTTTACATTGTGTTTAACTCCTTCTCGGAGTAGATCAGTTTCCTTTGCTTGAATTTTCTGTCTGTGTTGTTAACCACTCTACTTTAAAATTAGTGTGTGCCTTTGTTAGTTAACTTCAGGTTGGATCCATTATCTTGTTTAAATGTGTGTTGCAAGTACTCCACCAACTAAATAAAGGTCATGATATGGATTTGCTAGAAGAACTGGAGACATATTCACATTACAGATAATAAGAAGATAAAATATTAAATGGAAAACTCAATAGTGAATCAGTGAAATTCTTCAGATGTTTCGATTGTCTACTTACAGAAAAATAGTAAACTTACTGTAAAATAGATATAAGTAATTTATGAGCCACGTTGTTAATATAAATGACCTCTGTACAAAAGCATATCTTAATCTGTAGAAGACCAAAATTATTATCTGTGTAGACTACTTGTAAGAGCATCTTTGTAACTGTTTTGTTTATGTAAGACAGTTATGATGTGTTAAGTGCAAAACAAGTTGTGTGTGAGAATTAGCACAAATGAACCATTAGAAAACTGTAAGTATAAAGTCTTCTAAATTTCGCTGTTAACTTTACCAAAAGTATCGATAACAAAAAAAAGTCAGGTGATTCTTATGTATTGCAGTACAATTCAATGAAATGATGCAGACTCTGACATATTGTCAACATTAATAGAAATTGCTTAATATGCAACAAAAAGCTCTTAAAAATGGGAATCGTTCCTGAAATGCTTGTGGGTAAAAATTAAATATAGTACAATCATGACTGGTAGCAGAAGATTTATTTATAAACAAACCTATTAATAATACTGAAGCTCATGTACAGTTAAGATGATTAGGATAAACCAAACTATCTCTAAATTTTATATTAGTCATTATGGGCTTGTTGGGAATATATAAATTTTTTTAGTCTTTTCATTGACAAGGAATGAGTAAAACTGACACCTCTCTATTTTGTTCATTATTTATTAAAGATAAAAATTTATGAGATCATTTCTAAATTAACTGTTGTAGTAGCGCCACTGAAGGCAACTAAATTATTAATTGCATTGGTAATACAAATGTCTAAATTCTGAATAGGATCAAAACTTTGAGTATACACAGGATAATGTGTTTCTTGAGTTCGTGTTCCTCCAAAGCCCAACATTTTTCTTAAACGAAATAGGAATATAAGTTTCTCAATGAAATTGATCAGCAAGCTTTATAAATATCAACTAAGTTAAAATTGTTATTAGTTTATTCTAGTTGAATAAGTTGAAGCACATCGTTAGCAACATTTTTTATTAGCATCAGTTGCTTGACCACTAAATCCAAGCATACCTCCAATACAATCTTTTACATCTATATATATATAATTCATCATTGCTCTCAATAATAACTGTATTTAAAATTTCATCTGAAACACTGTGAATATTAAGCTTTCGAAGATCAATATTTTTTTCTAAACTTTTTAGACTATATTGACCTACAGAAATTTCTATTGTTTCTCCATGAAAATATAATTTATTATTTTTCATATAATTTCTCTAACTTGAATGTTTGTGTAGAAACCAAGTAGTCCAACATTATTAAAACGGAAATTTCCTAGCAGATTAAAACTCTGTGATGGACTGCGACTTGAACTAGGCGCCTTTGCCCTCTGTGGTCAAGTGCTCTACCAACTCAGCTACCCAAGCATGACTCATTCCCTGTCCTCACAGCTTTACTGTTGCCCGCACCTCATCTCCTACCTTCCAAACTTCAGAGAAGCTCTCCTGCAAACCTTTCAGAACCAGCACTCCTGGTAGAAAGGATATTTCAGACACATGGCTTAGCTACAGCCTGAGGGATGTATCTAGAACGAGTTCGAGTCTCGGTCTGGCACCTACTTCTAATCTGCCAGGAAGTTTCGTGTCAGTGTACCATCCCCTGCAAAGTGATTATCTCATTCATAACTAAAACTGTCTCACAGGTAAAGCCAATATATATTTGAAAAAAAAAGATTGTGTTCCACTCAACTGAAATTTGAACTTATCTAATGTTAATAACTATTTATAAAATTTAATGGAAATAGATAGGGATCCTAGGACAAATATTACAAAAAATGTACCAAAAATAAAGTTGTAGGTTTTCAATGAATTCTATTTGATGTGTAATAATAGTACCAAGAGATCGTAGAAAAACAACATTAACAACTGACAATTATGTTTTAACTTGATAGCAGCTCAACTGGAATAAAATGATGCACTTTAAATTTATTAAAAATGATTACATCGACCAAAATGTTCGGAGTTGGTAAAAATATATAAAAAAATTGAAAACTAAAATAATAAGAAAAGCTACTTTTATTGAAAAGAATAATGACATTTTACAACTGGATGAAAGTGAAGGTAAACCAGTTCTTATGTTTGATGAGTGCATTTGTGGCAATCAGGATGTAGTGAGAGAATAATTTACTAGTTGTAGTTAAGGGAAATAGACTTTTTTGATTCAGCTGTGACGTATTCAAAATGACAAAACAATATAAAGTGTTATCTACATCTTTCAAATATTATTACACAAGATGATGCAAATTTATTTCACAGGTATCATAGTATTTTAGTGGCGATTTAATATTTGAAGAATTTAAACACAAACTTACTAAATGTTCTTTTTTTTTAAATAAACATGACTAGGAAGCCTAAACAAGAAAAGTACAGATATAAAGTAATAAATTTCTAAACTAATAAAAATTATTTCTATTAATGTTCTTATCTATATGTTACCAAATTATGGGCAATATGTTGTTAAAAAAGCTATACACAGTTAAAAAATAAAGGAAGAATGAAAAGAAAAATTGAAAAACCGGAAGACAAACCTAAAACACAGTATGAATCACATAAAAAACGAGATCAACCTCTTATTGACACTTTGTAAGGAATAGGAGATAAAGTCTTGAAATTTGTTGAAGATAAGAGAGGATGAATTACAAATTGTGCCCTATCAACACCACCACCACTAATCTGATGAATCTGACAATGTACCACCTATGAAACACTACAGAAGTGCACAGGATTGCACTGTGATAAGTGAATTACAAATATAAGCTGTGATGAAGGGTCATAAAGAGATTAAAGATAGAAAAGCTCATGGGTGCAATTAAGATAAGGGAGGGTGATGTTAAAATATCTATAAGTGAAAGAATACTGGAATCTATCAACCATAGTGAAGATCAGGTTTTTCGATTAATACCTGTTCACTCATTTAAATTTGTAGGCAAGTTATGAGTAAAATTTAATGGAGATATATTAACAGTGAGTGATAGGAATTATGAAGGTACAAATGGGTTGAATAATAATTTACCTAAAACAGATCTGAGGATATAAATCCAAAAATTGATGCTGTTGATTTATCACATTATGTAGATATTTTGTACCATTCATAATTTTTATATTCTGAAAACAAACCAAATAAAATAAAATGAAGTAGCGGTAAAAACAATAACTGTTTGATAAAATACATTGTTGATATCTGTTTCCCAACATTGCTGCAGATTTGAACTCAAGTATAGATGAGAAAACAGGTCAAGGTTTAATAGAAAGTGTACAGCAAAACCACTTGACAATACCCAGTTAACTAGCACATGGTGATAAAGGTATAAATTCATTAAATGGAGCTTGTAAAAAGCTTCATATTATATACACAGTTAATGATGATTAACAATTTAGACATCAAGTCGATAAAGAACTTTAGTTAGCTACAAAAGAGAGAATGTATGCCAAAGACACATTAATTGGCGAAAAATCAGCAGCAATAACAGTTGGAGAAAAATGTATAGGAAACGGAGATTCATTGTGGATGTTGATGAAAACATGATGTATAAATATACTAATCATTATAAAAAAATTGTCTGTATAAATGATTAAGTCCTGCATTGATTATACTTTGCTACCTGAAACCAAACAAAAGTCAGTTAAAATTAAACTATATCATCATCAGTTTATATGATTAATAATTTTAAACTGATGCACAAACCGACGGACAGGTAAAATAACTGTGGGGAATCTACTCATAACACTAGGAATAGTTGTTGGAATATTATCATTGAATACCAAACTGAAAGAAAGAAGGTTTAGAAGTAACAAATTAATAAGGTTGTTTTCAAACATAACTATTACCTGCACTGTAATATTCACAACTATTTGTTCACAAGTTGGTGGAGCAGCTGATAATGCAAAAGCAGCAATGGGAAAGAAAGATGGTTATGCAGAATTGGAAGAACAAACAGAAATAATTTGGCAATGGGGAAGAATATCCTCAACTGTTGAGTAAAATTTGATATAGAAAAAGTTGCTATGAAATTAAAAATTAAACACTTGTGTGGTGTATTCATGACTGACAAATTACCTAATGAACAAAATATATTTGTGGACTAGTTAATTTGGTTACATCTGATCATGTACATACACATTGGATGGGTTGTCATAAGAATAATGATAAAAGATTTGTATTTGATTCATTTGCTGATAGCTTACGAAACCAACTAATTAACTACTTGGAAATAATGAATTCTACTTCAGTACCGAGAGGAAAGATAATTTTAATGTCATATATACAGTCATATATGTATACTTGTGCTAAAGCTAATGTCAGATAATTAGAGGTTTACTAAATTTTGACTCTAATGAATTGACTTTTTTGGAAATAAGGTGTAGCTAAAAGGTGGCATCAACAATGTAAAATTAAAGTTAGAAATAAAATTATCCTGTAGTGAGTATCATCGGCGCTCCGACATATCGTGTAGCCAAGCATCTTACTTCTCTGTTGAGTCGACATGGAAGATACGTTGACGATACCTTCGTTGTTTGGCCTCATGGTAGGGATAATTTGAATGTCTTTCTAGAACATCTGAACTTGACCCACCCGAACATTCGTTTTACGGTGGAGGTGGACGAGGATGGTTGCCTTCCCTTTCTTGACATGTTGGTTAGGAGGAAGGATGATGGATCATTGGGAAATGCAGTCTACAGGAAACGTACTCACACCAACTTGTACTTACAGGCTAATAGATGTCACCATCCAGCTCAGCGTGAAGGGGTACTTTTTACCTTGGTACACAGGGCACATGTCGTTTCTGATGCTGAGACTTTGCCAGCTGAGACGTCCCATATTGAAGTTACATTTCGTCAAAATGGTTATAGTGATAGACAGATTGAACGTGTGTTGCGCTATCGATTGATGATAATTCTGAGTCAACACCTAAGTCTACTGCCTTTTTGCCTTATGAAGGAAACACGTACTACATGATCTGTCGTATTTTACGGGAATACGATGTGAAATGTGTTTTTCGACATCCATCTAAAATTAGAGCACTTTTTAGTTCCGTTAAGGATGATCTCGGACTGCGTAAGGCGGATGTATATCGTATTCCTTGTAGCTGCGGCATGGCATATATAGGTCAAACTATCAGGACCATGGAGGACTGATGTACTGAGCATAAACGGCACACACGATTACAGCAGCCAAATAGATCTGCTATTGCCGAACATTGCTTGTATACCGGTCACCCCATGTTATATAAGAACACCGAGATATTGTCATGCACGTCTAGCTATTGGGACAGTGTTATTAGGGAGGCAGTTACGATTAAATTAGCGAGCAACCTCGTTGACAGGGAGGGGGTTTCTGTTTAAACTCTATTTGGAATGCAGCTCTCTCCCTTGTCAAAAAACAGAGGGACAGAGTCAATGCTAGCTCACCTGCGACTTCATAGTCTCACTATCGATTGCTCTGACTTTGGTCATCTTTGGTGACACTAGTGTTCAGTGCGTGTGTTATCTTTCCTGCTTCAGTACGAGAACTGATGTTTTAAATTTGCATGTACGCCCCCTGTCCATTGCAGTTTACCTTGAAAATGGCGGGGTGTTCTCCCGCCAAAATATCGGTGGTCACTGAAAGTGTTACCTGGCTGAATTCCCGGAAGTTATTTGAAATTCATAATTGTAATCAATCAATAATAGTACAAAAATTAATTTTTTATTGTAAGATCAAAAGACAGAGTTAAATGTGTACCCAAAGATATAAGGTTAATCATATTTGTTGAAGTAATTTAAAATTTAATAAATTTGTAATCTATGTAAATGGATAACAATTTCTGGTGCCTCAAGTGCAGAAAATTCACTGAAATCTATAATCCTCATGGAGCAACAATTAAAAATAGAAGACAGAGGACAAGGAATTTGCACAACATGTAAAACTAAAAAATAAATAAATATGGTGACAGAAATTTGAAGATGATGGTCTGAGTATTCATGAAGAAATTACTAACGAATTACATAAACTATGGAGAATTATTTTTAAAGAATTAGTGGATTTTCGTTTGGTATAGGCGCTGTGTGGCAAGCTGATGTAATAGAAATGGATTCTGGGAACTTAATATCTAAAATAAATAAAGTACATAAATATTTTTAACTGTTATTGGTGTTTCTTCCAAAATTTGTGTGAGATATACCAGTTAAAGCTGAAAAGACCTAAAAATGTGGCTAAACTTTCTGATAGGATGTTTAAAGTATGAAAATCAAGAAATGAGCAAACGGATAATGGAAAAGAATTCTGCAATAAAGATTTTAAAGAACTCATTAAAAAATACAACATCAACCATAACTGAACTTTTTCAAAAATAAAAATATGTTTTGCAGAAAGTTTTAACTACACGCTCAAAGGAAGAATGTGGAAGAACTTTGACTTGCAGGGGAACTGTACATGGATCGGTGTAATCTCAAAATTAGTTGATGAATAGAATAACACTAAACATTGAAGAATAAAAATTAAGCAGATAGAAATTAATGATAAAAATTATGAGTGTACTGTCATTGTATCTAATGATTAACAAAAATTTAAAATAAGGGATAAAGGGATAATCAGTAAACCTGATGTAACTTTTGATAAAAGTGCTTAGCCAATTGGTAAACATAAATGTTTGAAACTGGAAGTGTTATGATTCTGATCTAGTCAGAAATGAGATAAACCATATGTTAAATGGTTGGGTCTTGGTAATTCACATAACAGTTGGGTGGTTAAAATGAAATTTTTTATAAATATTTTTATATAAAAATGCATTTTGTTATGGAAAATTTCTAACTGTTGGGCACTGATTACAATATTAGATACGCTTATTGTTCAATAAAGAGAATATATATGAATACAGAAATAAAAGTTCATAAAAGTGATATAGGGTTTGAATTGTTTGAGAATTGTTAACTTAAAGGGCTCAATCAGATGATGGATTTAGTGAGTTTATTTTTTTAGGTGTATATAAACATTTTTCTGAACCTTAAATAAGTAGTTAGATTTCTCTTTCATCGATGGTGATTAACTATATTGCTAAGCAATTCTTCTTGTATGTAGCCATGTATATTATTGCAATAACTTGTGTGGTGTATTCATGACTGACAAATTACCTAATGAACAAAATATATTTGTGGACTAGTTAATTTGGTTACATCTGATCATGTACATACACATTGGATGGGTTGTCATAAGAATAATGATAAAAGATTTGTATTTGATTCATTTGCTGATAGCTTACGAAACCAACTAATTAACTACTTGGAAATAATGAATTCTACTTCAGTACCGAGAGGAAAGATAATTTTAATGTCATATATACAGTCATATATGTATACTTGTGCTAAAGCTAATGTCAGATAATTAGAGGTTTACTAAATTTTGACTCTAATGAATTGACTTTTTTGGAAATAAGGTGTAGCTAAAAGGTGGCATCAACAATGTTAAATTAAAGTTAGAAATAAAATTATCCTGTAGTGAGTATCATCGGCGCTCCGACATATCGTGTAGCCAAGCATCTTACTTCTCTGTTGAGTCGACATGGAAGATACGTTGACGATACCTTCGTTGTTTGGCCTCATGGTAGGGATAATTTGAATGTCTTTCTAGAACATCTGAACTTGACCCACCCGAACATTCGTTTTACAGTGGAGGTGGACGAGGATGGTTGCCTTCCCTTTCTTGACATGTTGGTTAGGAGGAAGGATGATGGATCATTGGGAAATGCAGTCTACAGGAAACGTACTCACACCAACTTGTACTTACAGGCTAATAGATGTCACCATCCAGCTCAGCGTGAAGGGGTACTTTTTACCTTGGTACACAGGGCACATGTCGTTTCTGATGCTGAGACTTTGCCAGCTGAGACGTCCCATATTGAAGTTACATTTCGTCAAAATGGTTATAGTGATAGACAGATTGAACGTGTGTTGCGCTATCGATTGATGATAATTCTGAGTCAACACCTAAGTCTACTGCCTTTTTGCCTTATGAAGGAAACACGTACTACATGATCTGTCGTATTTTACGGGAATACGATGTGAAATGTGTTTTTCGACATCCATCTAAAATTAGAGCACTTTTTAGTTCCGTTAAGGATGATCTCGGACTGCGTAAGGCGGATGTATATCGTATTCCTTGTAGCTGCGGCATGGCATATATAGGTCAAACTATCAGGACCATGGAGGACTGATGTACTGAGCATAAACGGCACACACGATTACAGCAGCCAAATAGATCTGCTATTGCCGAACATTGCTTGTATACCGGTCACCCCATGTTATATAAGAACACCGAGATATTGTCATGCACGTCTAGCTATTGGGACAGTGTTATTAGGGAGGCAGTTACGATTAAATTAGCGAGCAACCTCGTTGACAGGGAGGGGGTTTCTGTTTAAACTCTATTTGGAATGCAGCTCTCTCCCTTGTCAAAAAACAGAGGGACAGAGTCAATGCTAGCTCACCTGCGACTTCATAGTCTCACTATCGATTGCTCTGACTTTGGTCATCTTTGGTGACACTAGTGTTCAGTGCGTGTGTTATCTTTCCTGCTTCAGTACGAGAACTGATGTTTTAAATTTGCATGTACACCCCCTGTCCATTGCAGTTTACCTTGAAAATGGCGGGGTGTTCTCCCGCCAAAATATCGGTGGTCGCTGAAAGTGTTACCTGGCTGAATTCCCGGAAGTTATTTGAAATTCATAATTGTAATCAATCAATAATAGTACAAAAATTAATTTTTTATTGTAAGATCAAAAGACAGAGTTAAATGTGTACCCAAAGATATAAGGTTAATCATATTTGTTGAAGTAATTTAAAATTTAATAAATTTGTAATCTATGTAAATGGATAACAATTTCTGGTGCCTCAAGTGCAGAAAATTCACTGAAATCTATAATCCTCATGGAGCAACAATTAAAAATAGAAGACAGAGGACAAGGAATTTGCACAACATGTAAAACTAAAAAATAAATAAATATGGTGACAGAAATTTGAAGATGATGATCTGAGTATTCATGAAGAAATTACTAACGAATTACATAAACTATGGAGAATTATTTTTAAAGAATTAGTGGATTTTCGTTTGGTATAGGCGCTGTGTGGCAAGCTGATGTAATAGAAATGGATTCTGGGAACTTAATATCTAAAATAAATAAAGTACATAAATATTTTTAACTGTTATTGGTGTTTCTTCCAAAATTTGTGTGAGATATACCAGTTAAAGCTGAAAAGACCTAAAAATGTGGCTAAACTTTCTGATAGGATGTTTAAAGTATGAAAATCAAGAAATGAGCAAACGGATAATGGAAAAGAATTCTGCAATAAAGATTTTAAAGAACTCATTAAAAAATACAACATCAACCATAACTGAACTTTTTCAAAAATAAAAATATGTTTTGCAGAAAGTTTTAACTACACGCTCAAAGGAAGAATGTGGAAGAACTTTGACTTGCAGGGGAACTGTACATGGATCGGTGTAATCTCAAAATTAGTTGATGAATAGAATAACACTAAACATTGAAGAATAAAAATTAAGCAGATAGAAATTAATGATAAAAATTATGAGTGTACTGTCATTGTATCTAATGATTAACAAAAATTTAAAATAAGGGATAAAGGGATAATCAGTAAACCTGATGTAACTTTTGATAAAAGTGCTTAGCCAATTGGTAAACATAAATGTTTGAAACTGGAAGTGTTATGATTCTGATCTAGTCAGAAATGAGATAAACCATATGTTAAATGGTTGGGTCTTGGTAATTCACATAACAGTTGGGTGGTTAAAATGAAATTTTTTATAAATGTTTTTATATAAAAATGCATTTTGTTATGGAAAATTTCTAACTGTTGGGCACTGATTACAATATTAGATACGCTTATTGTTCAATAAAGAGAATATATATGAATACAGAAATAAAAGTTCATAAAAGTGATATAGGGTTTGAATTGTTTGAGAATTGTTAACTTAAAGGGCTCAATCAGATGATGGATTTAGTGAGTTTATTTTTTTAGGTGTATATAAACATTTTTCTGAACCTTAAATAAGTAGTTAGATTTCTCTTTCATCGATGGTGATTAACTATATTGCTAAGCAATTCTTCTTGTATGTAGCCATATATATTATTGCAATAACTGTGCCAGCAAATAGTGTTTAAACTTTATTTCATTCTCTGGTGCAATTTCATTTGGTTGGGATCATAACTATGTCATAACAATTCTTCAGTGTTTGCCTGATTGCCCCTAATATTGTTCCGCTGTTCTTGTTGGTTTCTTCTTTGTACTCTAATGACATAACAGTTGTACTCACAGGTATCATCGAAAATTCTTAATAGAATGAAAGCCTGTCTTAAATTTTTATTGGTTATCTCAGGTACAACGTGGAGTAACAGTACATCTGTTTCTCTGTTTCTTTTGTTTATTGTCTCTGAAGCAATATTAACAGTTTCGCTCAGATTTTCTATTCATTCCTCCTCTGCTTTGAATATTTCTTCATTATTTTTATTTATGTCATGTATTCATTCTACAAAATAAATTTTGTTCTATTTGGCTTGTGAGGGAACGATAATTTCCTTACTTATCTTACATCCTCCATGTTCAGGAAACGATGGCAAAATTTCTTTAGGTACCTAGACTTGGAATTAAAAAGTTAATTTCATTTATGATTGTATAATTAATGATTATAAATCCAGTTCACTGCTAAAATTGGTACCTGGATATAAGATAGGCGATTTGTTACCCTCAAATCTTTATTACTTTCTATGTATGTATTTTTCTCCAGTGTGATATAAGATTGTTTTATTTGTATTTGTATTGTGTAATGTTTCAGCTACATCTTCGACTTTAAACCAAGGATTATCATTTTCACCAATAATATTACATGCAAGCTTATCATTGTATATGACATCATTGTTGATGAAGTCTACAATTGACTTCATTTACATAAAATAAAAGTATGTCAGATATTTTGAGCCAAATTCTATGGGAGGTTCAGTCAAAATTTGATCATAAATACTTGGTGTATTATTGATACTTGGTGTAATATTGAACATCCCTTTAATTTTATACCAAAATAAATGTTAAGTACGCATTGTACCAAGTTACAGTCTGTACATTCATATTCTCTGATGTAAAATATTTCCTCTCCTTTAGGTCTTCCACTGTTACAACCAAATAATCTTCCTCAAAGAAGATTTTTAGATAATTCTTCACCAACTATAAATATTTTTTCTTGGGTTACTGGATAGATGTGAGAATGTAATTAATTTGTTATTTCTTCATGTCTACCATACCACAAATTATATTTTTAAGTTGAACACATTCTACATCTTTTTTTAAATTGTTGTTTATAACTCCCTCTCATGTGAAAGGTAAATTTTACTGAGTGGTAATGATTCATGAGAGGAGTCATTATTTCATCCTGAACCCAGTTATTGTATGGCGATATGTGTGGAAACTTTCCTTTCAGAGTTAAAAGTAACCTCAATGAACTCCTTTTATTCCTCTTATTATTATTAATCATTTAATTACTGCTTTCAATTAATAATTGTTATTGCTGTAGTTGTTTAGTATTCAGCCTATCTTAGAAAAGAGTTTACATCTTTGAAATGAATGACTAACCAAACAGACTTCACTAGACAACATTTATGATCAAGGGAATATGCAAGGTAGAATAGGGATGTGCCGACACACATTGATGTAAACAGTAACCAATGACTCTGCCAGTCATCGAATTGTGTGCAGAATCTGTAGGAATCTTAGTCTACATTAACTAAGGTCCAATTCTCCTGTCTATCGAAGTGGATTTGTTTAGAAGTCTTTAAATTAATGACCATATAGAACCTCCATAGCCCAAAGAAATATCTCATATGCCTTAAAAATATTAAAAAATGTGAAACCATAATCTTTATACTGTCAAGAAATAGGTTTATTAGCTTATTATTCTAGCATAAAATCAGAAAATATCTTTCAATTAAAGATGACGGCCTCGCAAACATGCCTTCTCTCTTAAGGCGTAATACATTTGTTCATCTCATTAACATCAGAAGCTAAACTATACCTTTTCACAACAGTTAACATTGAACCAATGCTCTCTTAGTTCAAGTAATAGAGAGAGAATCAGCGATAATGTTTCTGTCTCACAGTCAGCTGTGCACAAGTATGCTTCACATGATATCTTGCTCAGCTACGTATCTTTCATTCCCAAGTGATGTGAACTGCTACAATGTCCCTCCTGGGCGAAACTTTTCTCAATCAAACAGTGGTCGTCCATGAAAGATTATTTTGGAAAGGACAATGCAGCTACTATACGATCTTAAGAGCAATAGCTTAGCTGGTGTGCTACAGGAGAACAAGGTAAGTCTATCATAAATTGCCTCTGTATGTTGAAGCAATTTATGTAGCCTGGGATATTCACACGAAAACCCAGAAAAACGTAGGGCACGACGTTTATTTAACCTTGCCCACATTTCTAAGTTCTACAAAAATATCATAGAACTGTACAAAATTTAAATACATCAATTGTACAAAAAATAAGGTATATTTTGAATTTAAGTAACTGACATTAACTTGATAGCGGAGTACTAATATTGAAAATTGAATGCTCATTTTATGAATGCACAAACGAGAAACATTTTTTTGCACAATATTTTTAGAGAAGAGACAGTGTGAGAGGTAGTTTTGGTGGTGGAGCTATAACTTTGACATCAAATGCATGAAAAGACTAGTACTTATCAAATATGAATAGCCAGTAATAACTTTCTACTGAATAAATTTCACTGAAAACTCGTATGTTCATTGCCACAGTCAGGAACATCTTTGTCCTTAACTTTGAATAATTATCTTATTACTAATTTCCCAACATTTCACACTGATATTTTCCTCTGAGTCTCTCTTTCTTTCATGTGGTGTTTCATAAACTGCTACTCATAACAGCATTTTAGATGTTGGTAGGAGACTATCCACTTTACTTTCCTGGACGCTATGTACTATCATACATATGCACCAGGGTTTGGTACTTTGATTATTATATATGGCCCTGTACACAATCTTTGCCACTTCCTGTACTTCTTGTTTAATAATAAAGACCTGGGGTATGTCCTCGATAAAACATTGTTTCCGATCTTGTTTCCTAATACTCTCTTTAAATTGTTGTTAAAATTCGCTTTTCTTATCCTTGCATTTTCAGTAATGTTCATCTCTTCATTCTTTTCTAGCTTACTGAACATTAATTCATCTGGTGTAAATTCTCTTGTACAGTGAACTTGTTTACAATACTCTCGAATACATCCAAATAATCAATCCATCTTGACTGTTTTTTGGACAGTATGTCTGCAAGAAACAATTTAATTCTTTAGATATTCTCTCCAACGGACTCCCTTGTGGATTGTAGCACTAGGTAAGAACAAGCGTAGCTTATGTTCCTGACAATGCTTTCTCCTAGGTAAAACTTGTGAAGGTAAAAGCACTGTCAAATATCATGGCCTCCAGTTTCCCCACACTTGGAATGTATTCCTGTATTGGCTTTCTCACTATGGGTGAACTTGGTGTGGCCTTTACCAGGTACAGTTTCACTTACTTCCTGAACACATCTAGAAAACCAATGACATATTTGCAGCCATCCCTCGATTTCGATAGAAGGCCACAAATATCAAATGAAACCAAAGAAAGTGGCCTGTCAGGTATAATCAGGTTCAACACCCTTTTTTACCTTGATGATCTTCCTTCAATCTTTGGCACAAATCATATGACCAGAGTATAGTGGCTATTCTCCTTTTACCATTGGATGTGTAGAAATATCGCCTAATCTTCGATGCACACTAAGAGGCACTGAAGTGGCTCCATGCTAAATGCGTGCACCACAACAGATTTTCTACTCTATCATAGGGTATACATGCACACCTGTTTCTAGACTTTTCACACACCTTGTGAAACAGTACTCCATCTACTAGCTTGAAATATTCTCCCAGATTGGTGTCGCTTTTTTGTTCCAGCAGCCATTTCATCATACTCCAAAGCAGAACCTGCTCTTGTAGTCCTCTATGTTCTTATCTAAATATAAATAATGCCATTGGCATGCAGCAACCTTTATTAACAAAATCTGAAGTTCATCTTCTGCTTTTCTTACATACATATCCTCTTGTAAGCTTTCCAGCTTCCTTGATAATGCACCCGCAATCAGGTTATCGTTGCCACTGATATATTCAATGGCAAAATTCTACTCTTTTAGAAACACTGTCCAACAACTCAATCTCATGGGTAGCATGATCACAGAATACTTTAGAGATTGGTATAGGTAATAGTGAAATTTTGTAAATCCTCATATTATTGCTAACGCTTCTGCTTCAGGAGGTGGTGTAACCTCTTTTGCAACTGCTTAAGATCCTACTAGCAAATAATATTGTATAGAATGTTATGTGCCCTTCAGTTTCCCTGACATGGAATAGGCATGCACACAAACCCAAAATTTGATGCATCTGTCTTTAATCCAAATTTCTAATTCATATGAGGATGATACAGTAATTGTGCTTTTACCAAAGATTTTTTGATTTTCTCAAAGCCTGCCAATGTGCATTTATCCTCAGTAAATTCAAAAAATGTTCAATAAGGTCTGGTCAGATACAAATCTGTGGAAAAATGATGCTAGGCCCATAAAACCTTTCAACTGTCTCTTTGTACATGGCGTTGGGAAATTCTTTATTGTACTGATCTTCTTCATATGGCTCAAAAATTTAATCCTATTTAAATCGAAGTGATATTTCTGCAAGTTAGCTGTGATTCCTGATTCTTCAAATTTCGTGTGTAATCTTTTCAGAGTTTTCATATGCCCATCCCACAATCTTGTAGCAACCGAAACATCATCGACAAACCAAGGTAGGCTGCTTCTCGGTTCAGGTCCTAAGACATAATCTAAATCTGCAAAAAGGATTCCTGCAATTATGTTGAGTCCGAAGGGCAAAACTTTAAACTTATAACTTTGTGTGGCATAAATTAATATGGTGTACTTCCTCCAGTTTTAGTGCAGTTTTATTCGCCCACAAGAGGCATGCACTCACACTGGTATTATTATAGTACTGATTAAACATGCATCCAGTGAAACGAACTTTTTCTCCCAGTTTTGGAATTACCAAAAGGGGGCTACAACATGGACTTGTGAAAGGTTTAATCAGATCCCACTTTAACATTGTTTGTATCTCTTAATTTACAGCTGCTGCTAGCGTCCATGGGACAGGATATTAACTTTGGCAATATGTTTTGCGTGGTTTGATGTCTAATTTACATACACAATCATTTATCACACTGGGTTTTTCATTAAATACATTGATAAATCTAGACGACAAACTGATCAGTTGAACTGTCTGTTCACCAGCTCGGGTGATTCGTTGATTTTTCGCTGTAAATGGTTAAATAGCTCATTCACGTCTGTTACTTTTCCCTGTTCTGGACACATGCTCCAGCCATAATTTCTCAGCAGCTGTATGCTAGCTCCCTCCCAATACCTCCCATGTATATTTCCTGTTTGCAAAAGTGGTATCCCGATATCTTGTGCTTCACACCCCATTCTCAGAATATCATGGCAAAATTTGTGTTGACATGTGATTCCCTAAAACAATCCAGCCCTAGGATTCAGTCAACAATTAAACTCCTCAGCAATTAGAAATGAGCTCTTGTTGTTGTTGTGGTCTTCAGTCCTGAGACTGGTCTGATGCAGCTCTACATGCTACTCTATCCTGTGCAAGCTTCTTCATCTCCCAGTACCTACTGCAACCTACATCCTTCTGAATCTGCTTAGTGTATTTATCCCGTGGTCTCCCTCTACGATTTTTACCCTCCTCGCTGCCCTCCAATGCTAAATTAGTGATCCCTTTATGTCTCAGAACATGTCCTACCGACCGGTCCCTTCTTCTCGTCAAGTTGTGCCAAAAACTCCTCTTCTCCCCAATTCTATTCAATACCTCCCCATTAGTTATGTGATCTACCCACCTAATCTTCAGCATTCTTCTGTAGCACCACATATCGAAAGCTTCTATTCTCCTCCTGTCCTAACTATTTATCGTCCATGTTTCACTTCCACACATGGCTACACTCCGTACAAATAATTTCAGAAACGACTTCCTGACACTTAAATCTATACTCGATGTTAACAAAATTTTTCTTCTTCAGAAACGATTTCCTTGCCATTGCCAGTCTACATTTTATATCCTCTCTACTTCGACCATCATCAGTTATTTTACTCCCTAAATAGCAAAACTCCTTTACTACTTTAAGTGTCTCATTTCCTAATCTAATTCTCTCAGCATCACCCGATTTAATTTGACTACATTCCATTATCCTCGTTATGCTTTTGTTGATGTTCGTCTTATATCCTCCTTTCAAGACACTGTCCATTCCGTTCAACTGCTCTTCCAAGTCCTTTGCTGTCTCTGACAGAAGTACAATGTCATCGGCGAACCTCAAAGTTTTTACTTCTTCTCCATGAATTTTAATACCTACTCCGAATTTTTCTTTTGTGTCCTTTACTGCTTGCTCAATATAGAGATTGAATAACATCGGGGAGAGGCTACAACCCTGTCTCACTCCTTTCCCAACCACTGCTTCCCTTTCATGCCCCTCGACTCTTATAACTGCCATCTGGTTCCTGTACAAATTGTAAATAGCCTTTCGCATCCTGTATTGTACCCCTGCCACCTTCAGAATTTGAAAGATAGTCTTCCAGTTAACATTGTCATAAGCTTTCTCTAAGCCTACAAATGCTAGAAACGTAGGTTTGCCTTTTCTTAATCTTTCTTCAAAGATAAGTCGTAAGGTTAGTATTGCCTCACGTGTTCCAACATTTCTACAGAATCCAAACTGAACTTCCCCGAGGTCGGCTTCTACCAGTTTTTCCATTCGTCTGTAAAGAATTCGTGTTAGTATTTTGCAGCTGTGACTTATTAAACTGATAGTTCGGTAATTTTCACGTCTGTCAACACCCGCTTTCTTTGGGATTGGAATTATTATATTCTTCTTGAAGTCTGAGGGTATTTCGCCTTTCTCATACATCTTGCTCACCAGATGGTAGAGTTTCGCCATGACTGGCTCTCCCAAGGCCATCAGTAGTTCTAATGGAGTGTTTTCTACTCCTGGGGCCTTGTTTCGACTCAGATCTTTCAGTGCTCTGTCAAACTCTTCACCCAGTATCTTATCTCCTATTTCGTCTTCATCTACATCCTCTTCCATTTCCATAATATACATTGCCCTTGTATAAACCCTCTATATACTCCTTCCACCTTTCTGCCTTCCCTTCTGTCCTTAGAACTAGGTTGCCATCTGAGCTCTTGATATTCATACAAGTGGTTCTCTTCTCTCCAAAGGTCTCTTTAATTTTCCTGTAGGCAGTATCTATCTTACCCCTAGTGAGACAAGCCTCTACATCCTTACATTTGTCCTCTAGCCATGCCTGCTTAGCCATTTTGCACTTCCTTTCGATCTCATTTTTGAGATGTTTGTATTCCTTTTTGCCTGCTTCATTTACTGCATTTTTATATTTTCTCCTTTCATCAATTAAATTCAATATTTCTTCTGTTACCCAAGGATTTCTACTAGACCTCGTCTTTTTACCTACTTGATCGTCTGCTGCCTTCACTACTTCATCCCTCAGAGCTACCCATTCATCTTCTACTGTATTTCTTTCCACCATTCCTGTCAATTGTTCCCTTATGCTCTCCTTGAAACTCTCTACAACCTCTGGTTCTTTCAGTTTATCCAGGTCCCATCTCCTTAAATCTGCCTTTTTGCAGTTTCTTCAGTTTCAATCTGAAGTTCATAACCAATAGATTGTGGTCAGAATCCACATCTGCCCCTGGTAATGTCTTACAATTTAAAACCTGGTTCCTAAATCTCTGTCTTACCACTATATAATCTGTCTGATACCTTTTAGTATCTCCAGGATTCTTCCAGGTATACAACCTTCTTTTATGATTCTTGAACCAAGTGTTAGTTATGATTAAGTTATGCTCTGTGCAAAATTCTACAAGGTGGCTTCCTCTTTCATTTCTTCCCCCCAATCCATATTCACCTACTATGTTTCCTTCTCTCCCTTTTTCTCTTATAGGTTCCATTCCCAAAATAAACTATTATAAGTACTGCTTGTTAACGAGTTTGGACTTGGTTCAGAAATAACCAATGAGTTTGCAATTACTAACTGGATATGCTGGAAACTTTGCTTCCTGGCTGAACCTGTCAAACCAATTGGCTGAAACCGCATTTATTGTTGCACCTGTGTCCAGAATGGTCTTTTCTTCATTATTTTCAATTCTGCCCTTGACTGCTGACATCGGAGACTGCCTCTGTAGAACTTTACACCTTGTCTGTTCTGAGAGTAATTCACTTCTAAGAAAATGCCTGTCGTTGTATCGTGGCATAGCCAAGTTACTATCACTGGATTTCCAATTCTTTTCGACCCTAACACTAGGGCTGGTGCAGGTCCTTAGGCGTTTTCCTGATTTGTGTTGGTAGTCCTGTTTATAACTTCATGCACATCTGTTGTTACAGGCATGTTCAGATGTCAGTCTATAGCATTCGCATTCAATGTTACCCCATAGTGCTCAGAGCCATTTGAACCATTCAATGTTACACTCATACTTGGTTCTGTACATTTACTTGGTTATTGTTCCAGGTTTTATTTTCACTGTTGCACCTTGCATAACATGGGTGATATCTACTGTTGGGTCTTCTGTTTCTGCCTCGGTTCAGCCTATAATTTGGCCTGTAACCTTATTGTCTTTTGGTTATATCCATTCTCAATCATCTGTGGCTGCGCTCGCACCTCATTTGTTGCCACAGGCTGCGCGCCGATCGTTTGTCCCAAACCGTTGACATTTTTGTTTGTTGTCTGTCCATTATTCTCTGCAAGCTTCTTATCATCCTCTTGGATCATATCATACTTGTCAAATGTTGACAAAAATTCGACAGTGTCATGTTCTGGAATTGTCATGAGCTTTTCTCTCGTGGCGATGGGCATTTTGATTGTAATATCTGCATGACATATTCTTCGCTCATCGGATTAACCAAGTATTTTGCTTTCTTCAGGTATTTTTCGAAATATTTACGCAATTCTCCAGATGTCACTATAAATGATTCGGTGTTTTGTACCTGTTTCTTTAACCTCTCTTGCGCACTCAACGAACAATATTTCGACAGGAATGCTCGCTCAAACTCTTCATACACGGTGCACGTTTTTATGGCATTCTTCGTGCATATATCCTGTTACATGCTGTTTCTTTTGGTAGTCGCTCCAATCTTCTTGTGACAAGTCAGTAAAACACCTTGGGAGGACATGAAACAAATCACACATTCATTAATCTATTATAATAGTAATGCATACACAAATGACAAAAGTTAGACCAAGACACATGTATTAATACATTTTCACTTAATCTGATTAGCCTTCAAGTATAACTTTGTTGTGATTTCTTCTTATCACTCAGAAAAAGAAATTTACCACAAATTAAAATTCAGTATTATTCAATTCTCATACCACTTCTAGATGTCCTGCCATATAGGAATACATTGTAACTCCCACTCATCTGAAAGGTAAATTGTGGAAATTTTACTGAGGTGTAATGATTCATGAAAGGAGTCATTATTTCACCTCGATTTCATTGTATGGAGAATGATGTTGAAAATTTCATTTCGAGACAAAAGTATCCTCAATGAACTGCTTTTATTCTTCTCATTATTATTAACCATTCAATTACTGCTTTCAATTTATTATTATTATTATTATTACTGATTCCAGGAATTAGTTCTTTAGTACTCATTATCTCTAGGAATAGGGTTTACATCTCCAAAATGAATAAATTACCTAACAGACCTCAGTAAATGACATATATGTTCAGAGGAATGTACATGGTTGAATAGAGGTCAGCTACCACATACTGACTGTAAACAGTACTGTCTCTGCCAGTTGTCGAATTGATTGCTGAATCTGTAGGAATCTTATCTATGTTAACTATGGTCCAATTCTTCTTTCTGTGGAAGATTCTCCATCAAAGTGAATTTGCTTAAAAGTCTTAAAATTAATGACCATATAAAGTGTGAGGGTAAGAGCTGCCCCAGTCCAAAGAAATGTCTCGTACACATGAACAAATATTTGAAAAAGTGAAACTATAGAATGGAGAATAATTTACGCAAACACACGTTGTTTACACTGCCAAGAAATTGGTTTATTGGCTTATTATTCTCACACAAAATCACAAAATGCCTTTCAATTAAAGATAGTGGCCTCACAACCATTCCTTCTCTCTTAAGGTATAATCATTCGGCCCTACTCATTAAGGTCAGAAGCTAAAGTATACCTTTCACATTAGTTAATATTGAACTAAAGCTCTCTTAGTTCAAGGAATGGAGAGAGCATTAGTGATGATGCTGATTTCTCACAGTCAGTTGTATGTGAGCATGCTTCACATAATATCTTGTTCGGTAAAGTCTCTTTTACTCTAGCATGACACAAACTTTTACATGCTGTACTTGAGGTTTTCTTTATGTCTCAATTTCATAGATTCCTTTAGTTTATATTCACCATACCTTCATATGGATGCTGAAACTTCACGTGTAAATTTTGGAATAATTCAGGTTCTTTCATTTTAGATAATAAAATGTAAGAATACAAACTATATTCATATGTATATATACTTCTGTTTTTGCTGTATTTTGAAAGCGCCCATGAAGTGGGTCTGGAAATTTTCGCTAAGTTTATTTTGTCTTCTGGGCTGATATAATTTTATTTTTAAACTTTTGTAGTTCTCAAGTGGTTGAGCATAAAAGTATATCTTTTAAATTTTCTTTTGCTCCAGTTAGAAAAGAGTCAGCTGAATCAGAAACTGTTTAACTGTAATGTAAGTGATTATCATGTTTCTTTTCCCAATATCCAATAGGTTCCTACATTTGTTAGTGTTGTCTTCATTATTAAGTGATGTAAACCATTTTTACATTTTCCAATTTGTTTCTCAACACGTTTTCTACCTTATGTTTCTTCAATAGTATAATAAAGATTTTTTAATTGATATCTTTTGAGATTTTTGTTGCCAACTGTAACAACCTTATAGAGCTCAACTGTATTGATTTAAAGAGTAATTTCAATTAAACCAATAAAAATTATTCCAAACAAATGGAAGTGTCCAAGAAGTCTAAAAAAGTTGCTATGGAGATGAAAACTGGCAATTTTCACTCACATATATGTACAATGCATCGGAATTTCCTTAAATACAAAAAATGTGTGGGCAAATACACACTGAAGAGCGAAAGAAACTGGTACAGCTGCCTAATATTCTTTAGAGCCTCCGTGAGAGTGGAGAAGTGCCACAACACGATGTGGCATGGACTTGACTAATGTCTGAAGTAGTGCTGCAGGGAAATGACACCATGAATTATGCAGGGCTGTTCATAAATCCGTAAACGTACGAGGGTATGGATGTCGCTTCTGAACAGCACGTTGGAAGGCATCCCAGACATGCTTAATAATGTTCTTCCCTCTGTAGTCTGGTGGCTGGCGGAAGCGTTTAGATTCAGAAGAGTGTTATTGAAGCCACTCTGTAGCAGTTCTGGATGTCTGGGGTGTCGCATCGTCCTACCCGAACTGCTAAGTCCGTTGGAAAGCACAATGGACACGAATGGATGCGGATGATCAGACACGATGCTTACATATGTGTGTCATCTGTCAGACTCATATCTAGAGATATCAGGGTTCCCATATCACTCCAACTGCACTAGCCCAACACCTTTACAGATCCTCCACCAGTTTGAACAGACGTTTGCTGACATGCAGGGTACATGGATTCATGAGGTAGTTTCCATATCCCGCACGTCCATGTGCTTGATGCAGTTTGGGAAGAGACTCGTCCAACCAGGATACATGTTTCCATTCATCAACAGTCCAATTTCGATGTTGACAGGCAGAGACGAGGCATACAACTTTTTGTCTTGCAGTCATCAAGAATACACGAGTGAGCCTTCATATCCGAAAGCCCATATCGATGATGTTTAGTTCGATGGTTTACACACTGACACTTGTTGATGGCCCACCACTGAAATCTGCAGCAGTTTGTGAAAGAGTTGCACTACTGTAACACTTAACGATTGTCTACATTCGTTGTTACTCGCGTTCTTGCACGATTTTGTACTGGGCACAGAGATGTTGGAGTTTTGATGTTCCACAGAGTTCCTAGTATTCACGGTACACTCGTCAAATGGTCGTACATGAAAATACCCACTTCATTGCTACCTTGGAGATGCTGCATCTCATCACTCGTGCACCAACTATAGCAGCACATACAAATGATAAACTGCCATTGTAGCTGCTTTTACCGATATAACTGTGGCAGACTCTTGCCTTATATAGGCGTTGCCGACCACAGCGCCATATTCTGCCTCTTTACATATATCTGTATTTGAATAAGCATGTCTATACCAGTTACTCTTTTGCTTCAAGGTAAAAAATAGGTGTAGTGCTATGCAATTGTGGAAAATATGCCAACTCAAAATATTTTACAGATAATTTAAAAATAATTTCGAACGATGGAGATTCTGAAATTTCACTATTGACGATAAATGATGGACAACAAATGCACTGTAATAAAATTATTACTTATCAAGAAATTAAAGATATTGGTTGTCTGATTTAAATAATACATCAATTGATAGTGTTCCATTAGACGTAAGATTTTCTTCAGGATTACAATGAATAAAGATGGAAATTAAAGAAAATTAGTATAAGTTCATATGTTTTCACGCTTTTCACTAATGTAAAAAGTTTTTAATTTATAAATAGTGTTTGAAAATGGATCTATCCTAGATGAAGTTTATGCCTAAGAAATTTGTAATCATTGTAGAAGAAATAATGTAAATAGATATAGGAGAGTAAAGAATGATGATTTGATTAATTTTATTACATTAAATTATTGACTTATTCCTTCAAAGATTATCAATAATATAAGAGTAGCTGAGTCCAAATCTGCAGCTGTAAGTCTTGCTAATAGAGACTACTACAAATTAAAGGAACCAGAATTAATTAATTAAACTATGTTATCAGAATTTGCATATCATCTGAAAGAGTAAATCAAGTCTAAAATGTGGAGCTAATACAACATACTTTTACAAATTTGATGACGATGTTTTGTGGAAAAAGTTGACCACCAAGGGAATGGAAAGCAGTTACACTAGATCCTGTGTATCCATTTAGTAGTAAACTTTTTGAGCAAGAAAAAGAGGGCAAACCATCCAAGAAGGATTAATTTCATATTTAAGAAATAAACTCCAGATTTATTGAAAAATTTAAAGTTCATCTGTTGACTATAAAATTGCGGTCAGCGATGTTATATTGGGAAACTCGATTAAGATCGTGAGAAAACATATAATGTAACAAAAGCATTCAATTCTATGGTGCAATTGGCTAAAAAAGCAACTAATTGGTGTAAAGGATATAAGTTGAATATTGCACTTGCAAATCCAGAAATGACACCCAATGCCTTAGGCTGTGAGGCATCAGATATTATTCGAGAATATGTCCAAGTTTTATGATATATATATACTCTCATTTGATGGAACTATACATGCAGTAGTTGCTTTATATAGTGGTAGACATATTAAAACAATAAACTTAGCAGATTATAAAAATGTGTGTTACAAGAATTAATAATATTGATAAGTTTTTTTGTCCTAGAGCAACAATAATGACAGTAGCACATCACACAAATATCATCTTTGGAAGAAGATAAACTACTGGTCAGATTAAGAAAATCAGAGCAGGACTTAAATACAAATTACCAAAAGAGTTAACCAACTTATTATGAAATCAGTTAGGATAATATGATGAAGAGGAACCATTTACTCTCTTAAAAAAATGTTGAGCAACTACTTGATATTAAGACAAATGTTGTATTTGCTGAGAATATCAATTCAGTTATCTATCATGGTCCTGGGAAAGCAATTAAGATATATTTGTATAAAGACACAGAACACAATACAGAAGAAAATAATATATCTATGAATATTGCTAATATGTACTGTTATAATAAAGAATGCTGAATAACTGACCAAGATGTTTGTGATAAAGGTTATAGATGTAGAGAATGTAGGCGCAATTTGCTGGACACCTCCAGAACATAGAGTGGCTTTAAACTATTTAAAAACTATAAACAAGCAGTAAAATTAAAAGTAATAATGTTGTATGCAATACAAACTGGATGTTTTTAGAGGACAAATTAATGTTGAAGACATACTCACTGGTTGCCAAAATTGTAGCAAATATAGTTGTTACATTAATGGAGACTTCAGCAATTATTATGTTTTCTAGTGCTAGTAAAGCCTTAAAATAGTCACAGTTAAAGAGTTTAAATGTTCTGAAAAAGGATTCGCAAAGAGAATTCCTCTCAGCAAAATTGAAAATAGGTGTGGTTTGACTGTGATGTTCAGCCAGAAACAAGTATACATTTCCAAATCTCATAAAAACTCACTGTTTTAGTAGGGCTACTCTTTATAAATTCAATAAAAATGATGAATTCCTTAGGTGTCCTGAAGAAAACAGGAATTATGCATCTGTAGCTCAATATGCTAAAAGTTATTGCTCACAATTCATTCTAAAGTATTGTGTTGCCAATACTATATACTCTGGAAGTAAACTGATGTTACTGAAGAAAAATCAATCACATTTAAAAATTACAGATAACAGTAAGTTTGGACCATATTCTCTTAGCACCTTCCCAAAAATATTTAATTTGGAAAAAATGGAGTAACATTACTGCCACAATTGTTTAATAGACCCGAAAATGAAAATTACATGGGGTCTGTAGCCCTGAAATATTTCTCAAATCCCATACTCAAAAAATTGTGTTCAATATGCTGAAAAAGTTAACGATATATTGAGATGAGGTTTTTTAGAGCTAAAGAAACAATACCTGGAGATAGCTTATATTGATCAATTCTCTTATTTAACAGTAGCTGAAGTGAAGAGAGAACAGCTACATTGCATAGAGAAAAAAAATTACTGTTAAGGATCTACAGCGAGATAAATAGTTTAAAGCATAATATTTGACAACCTCTTAATGGTGGTGAAGTAAATATAGCTGCAGCAAGAACTAACAATTTAGAAAAGAAATCAATGTTTATCAATATCATCCTTGTATTTGGTATGGCTGCTAAAAGTCTTTTAAAAAGAGACAATTACAACAAAAATAAAGTTTTGATGGAAGCGATATGTCAAAAGACTTTAGCAAGAATTGGTGCATACCAAATTCTGTATACATATTAGCGGAGATGTGGGAATGTGGCTGGCTTAGCTCAGCAGAATATAAAGTACTTAAGAAACTAAAACAGTTACTTGAAGTAGTCGCACCTTTAGATCCTAGAGATCCTTTTTATGGTGGCCATACAAATACCATAAATTTAAGAGGTAAAGCAATTGATGTTAACACAAATATAAGTTTTTATGATGTTTGTAGTCTTTATTCAACTCTGCACTGCTATGGTTATTATCCTAACAGATATGAAACTAAAATACCTTAACCATGATAATATTCTAAAAATGGTATGGATTCACCAAATGTAAAATATTAGCACAAAAAGGATTATATCATTCAGTTTTGCCAGTAAGAATACAGACCAATAAAAATGAAAAAAGTCCCCTACTTTGTAAGCAACATGTAGAGAAGAGAAAGTATATAAGTGTAATTACAACTTTGATAAACGAAGTTCTATTGGAACTTTGGTAACTGATGAAGTTAAGAAGTCAGTGGAAAAAGGATACAAAATTTTAGATGTCAATGAGGTGAGGGATTTTAAAAATTAGAGCAGCACACTGTTTAAATATTTTGTAAAAGCTTTGTGAAAATAAGGTTGAAACCAAACCCCTCTATTTTAAAATTAAGATATATATATATATATATATATATATATATATATATATATATATATATATATATATATATATAACTGGATATTGACATAAGAAACTCCAGGAAAACGAACTGTAGCTAAGGTTTGTCCGAGTATGTTACAGTGTTACAAGAATTTCATAAAGTGCTACAGGATTACTAGTTAGATAATATAGACATAAACTACATTAATGGTAATGTGGTGCCCCCCCCACCCCCCCCCATGCCTCAGCGATACAGATATCTGTACTGTAGATGCAACCACAATAGAGGGGTATCTGTTGAGAGGCCAGGTAAACGTGTGGTTCCTGAAGAGGGTAGCAGCTTTTTCAGTAGTTGCAGGGGCAACAGTCTGGAGGATGGACTGATCTGGCCTTGTAACACTAACCAAAACGCCCTTGCTGTGCTTGTACTACGAACGGCTCAAAGCAAAGGGCATGCAGCTTTACTTTATAGTTAAATTATGATGGCGTCCTTTTCGGTAAAATATTCCGGAGGTAAAATAGTCCCCCATTCAGATCTCTGGGCAGGGACGTCTCAGGAGGACGTCGTAATCAAGAGAAAGAAAACTAGCGTTATACAGATAGGATCGTGGAATGTCAGATCCCTTAAACTGGTGGGTAGGTTAGAAAATTTATAAAGGGAAATCGATGGATTAACGTTACATATAGTTGGAATAAGTGGTGTTCTGTATACAGGGTTGTAAATACAAAATCAAATAGGGGTAATAAAGGAGTAGGTTTAATAATGAATAAAAATATAGGAGTGTGGGTAAGCTACTACAAAGAACGTAGTGAATGCATAATTTTGACCAAGACAGACACAAAGCCCATAACTACCATAGTATTACAAGTTTATATGCCAACTAACACCGCAGATGACAAGGAGTTTGATGAAATGTATGATGAGATAAAAGAAATCATTCAGATAGTACAAGGAGACTAAAATTTAGTAGTTATGGGTGACCGGAATTCGATAGTAGGAAAAGAAAGGGAATGAAACGTAGTAGGTGAATATGGAATGGGGGTAAGAAATGAAAGAGGAAGCCGCCTTGTAGAATTTTGCACAGAGCATAACTTAATCATAGCTAACACTTGGTTCAAGAATCATGACGGAAGGTTGTATACTTGGAAGAGGCCTGGAGATACGGGAAGGTTTCAAATAGATTATATAATAGTAAGGCAGGGCTTTAGGAACCAGGTTTTAAATTGTAAGGCATTTCCAGGGGCAGATGTGGACTCTGACCACAATGTATTGGTTATGAACTGTAGATTAAAACTGAAGAAACTGCAAAAAGGTGGAAACTTAAGGAGGTAGGACCTGGATAAACTGACATAACCACAGGTTGTGGAGAGTTTCCAGGAGAGCATTTGGGAACGATTGACAGGTATGAGGTAAAAATACAGTAGAAGAGAAATGGGTAACTTTGAGGGTTGAAATAGTGTAGGCAGCAGAGGACAAGTAGGTAAAAATACGAGGTCTAGTAGAAATCCTTGGGTAACAGTAGATACATGGAATTTAGTTGATGAAAGAAGAAAATATAGAAATGCAGTAAATGAAGCAGGCAAAACGGAATACAAACGTGGCCAAAATGAGGTTGACAGGAAGTGCAAAATGGCTAAGCAGGGATGGCTAGAGGACAAACGTAAGCATGTAGAGGAACATCTCACTAGGGGTAAGACAGATACTGCCTACAGGAAAATTAAAGAGACCTTTGGAGAAAAGAGAACCACCTGCATGAATATCAAAAGCTCAGATGGAAACCCAGTTCTAAGCAAAGAAGGGAAAGCAGAAAGGTGGAAGGAGTATATAGAGAGTCTATACAAGGGCGATGTACTTGAGAACAGTATAATGGAAATGGAAGTGGATGTAGATGAAGATGAAATGCGAGTTATGACACAGCGTGATGAGTTGGACACAGCAGTGGAACACCTAAGTCTAAACAAAGCCCTGGGGGTAGACAACATTCCATTAGAACTACTGACAGCCTTGGGCGAGCCAGCCCTCACATAACTCTGCCATCTGGTGAGCAAGATGTATGCGAAGTACCCTCAGACTTCTAGAAGGATATAATAATTCCAATCCCAAAGAAAGCAGGAGTTGACAGATGTGAAAATTATCGAACTGTCAGTTTAATAAGATTTGTCCCTGACTCCAGAAGAGAGAAGTGTTGTTTAAGCTAAATTTCCTTAGGTAAAGTGGGGTAAATAACAGAATGAAACCTTATTTTAACATTACTCTGTCAAAATCTACAAAGTTCAAGTAGCAAGCATGAGAAATTGGAAGTTCTGCTAAGTAATGACCTGCTTTATATCCTGATTTTTGAAGAAAACAGCTGCTTTTTCCAGGCGAATTTCAGCTTTGTTTGACTACAAGTATTTGTTAGAAACAGTAATAAATGAAATGGTATAAAACTAAACCTGGTGAAATCCAATGGATAAGACTTCGAGTGACATGTGTGAACTAATGAAAAAATGTCTTATTGTATGTATATATAGATCACCAACAAGTAATTTCATTAGTTTTTATATACTGTGGGACTTCTGTTACATAAACTGAGAATTTATGAAAATCACATCACTGTGTAGGTGACTTCATTGTAAACCTGTGAACTGGACATACAAAAAATGATAAACTGCTGACCTAACTAATGTTTTACAATCCACAACGAACAGCACATGAGGAACCAAGCATCGTTAGGACAATGAAACAATATCTGAGCAGATACTTACTGTCAAACAGGTACATGATTATGACGCTAAAGTAATAAGCACTAGCTTTTCAGATCTCACGGCAATTACATCTGTGCTTAAAAATATCCTTTCTAATTCCTGCAGAACTAATGACAACTATGTAACAATTAAAGTAGTTACTTAAAATAACAATAGGACATTGACATGCATGACTCACATAGTAACATACTCTGTAATTCATTTTTCTGTGGTTAGAAATATTTCTGTAATGTATTACTCCCCGTGAAGAAATTGGAAGCGTAGATAAAGGCATATGTATGGATTACACCTGGCATAAGAAAATAATCAGAAATTATTGCAATACAGCACCATTTAAATGCAGCTTTGAAATCACATGCAAAGTATATCAGGATGGCAAGAAATTGGAGTAAAAATATCAGGAAATGATTCAACTATGAAACAAGGAAGTAGCAAAGTGAAGTAAGTATTCAAAATTATTAATGTATTACTGTGGGCAGGAATATAGGAAGGCTGAATAGATTCATCATAAAAAGTGCAGGAAAACTGCTGAAGATAAGAACAAGTTTCTACCACATCAAATAATAATTTTGAAAATGTAATATAAAATTTAAATAAAACCGATGTAACACACAGGATGAGTTGAAAGTTTCACAAAATGAAGATAACATGCATCTGTTACAATTAGAACAAATTTTCATTGTCTGTATTTACATGGTACTACGCAATGTCCTTGATACATGGATGCTTGTCTGAAGAAGCGGACAAGTCAGACCATTTATGGCTGTCTGGAACAGAAGATATATATTTGTAAATTGCAAATATGACTACACTTCGGCTGTAAACTTATTGGTGAGACATGAAAATTTGTGCCAGACCAGGACTAAAACCAGGATTTCTCACTTATTACCTGGAAATGTAATTAAACCTTTTCGTATCTATATTTGACAGTGTCTTCATGCTATTATCCGGTGTCCTTCAGACGTGCATGTATATCTATGCGACATTAGATTCTGTGGGCTTGATGGTATCTCAAATAATTCCATTAAATGAAGTTCAAAAACTCTCAGCTAAATATCATAAGTTATCGTTAAATATAGGAATGATCTCAATGAGCATAAGAAATTGAATAGTAAAGATATCTCGCTTAAAGGATGGAAATAATACATACAAAACTAGAGACCATTCTCATACTTCCAGATTTTTTCTAAAATAACAGAAGGTGTCGTGCGCAGTAGGCTACATAGATCTGCGAATGTGACTCCTCCTGCCACAACCTCCCCATCCCTACGGCTACACTGCCCCTTGCACGTGGTTACTTTGCTGATGAACCGTGGGGTTAAATAACTGGATACAAGAGACGACATATTTCGATATCTGATAACAACAGCGCTCTCCTGTGGTATATTTTTGCAGCTGTGACGACTCGTTGAGGTCTTCCTGACCCTCATTTATGGAGACATCAGTCCAATGATGCTGGCTTTCTCTGTCCTTTCACGAGGAAAAATTTTGGTTTAAACAACATTCAGGGAAGACAGGAATAGACAAACGTGATTTTTCTTTAAATTAGAAAGGTCAACGTTTCAGAGTGACTGTTAGAACGGACCATCCCAACACAAAATGAATCTGTAGTAGTAGTAGTTTCATTCATCGGTACAAAATTTCCACAAGAAAGTAGGATGAATCATTGTATTACTTTTTAAGAATAAACAAGTAAAAACCATTTATACATTCATTTACATAGAGCATTAGTTTGTTAAGAATGGGTCAGATACTTAGCCATGGCCTTGCAGTTTGAACTACCAGGGAATTTGCAGCAGGTAATTTGGGAAAACCTCAGTAAACGTAAGTCGGGGTGGTCAGATGGAGACTGATGAGTCTCTCCTCCTGAATACAAGGCCAGTCTATGAAAAAGAGCCTAAAGTCATTCGATCTATTCGATCTACCCTTAGTGTACAGTAATCTTTAGGGAACAACTCATTTAATGACGTTTCCACTCTGAAGTGCAGTATGCACTGATATGAAACTTGCTGGTAGATTAAAACTGTGTGCCACACGGAAACTCGATCTTGGGTTCTTTGGCTTTCCCGGGCGAATGATCTACCGATTAAGCCACCGAAGCACTACTCACAGTCCGACATTCCACCAGTATCTCGTGTCCTACCTTTCAAACTTAACAGAAACTCTCCTGCGAACCTTGCGGGACTAACAATCTTGCAAGTAACGATATTTCGGACACACGATTTAACCCACCCTGAGGGGATGTTTCCAAATATCTGCACTCAGAAGCGGAGTGTGTGCTGGTATGAAACTTCTTGGCAGGTTAAAAGTTTGGAAGTTAGGAGATGAGGTAGTGGCGGAAGTCATTTAGTATGTAAAAGGCTAGTGCTCGCCCTTTCATTCTCGACTCGCTGCCAGTCACCACACACAGTATGCATATATAATTAGATAATGTAACAGCACACATGCTATCAAGTGACAGAAGGGCCACAGCGACGATGTTTTGTTTCCACGTGGGTCTGTAACTTTCCATTTGCTTCTCTGAAAAACTAAGTCAGTATCCCTCTCCCGGAGATGTTGAAGCCAGTAAGAGGATAAGGGGTGAGTATTATAGCTTGTCGTCATTTGGGAATAAGGATTTAAAGAGAATATTAAAAATTAATTAAAACATTATAGTACGAAAGTATTGAGTGAAACGATAGAGATGTCTTATTATCATTATTTACTTTTGTTACATTTATTACCAAGTCCTTACTGTGTGTTAGCCCAGGTAGTCTTTGCTGTGTGGAATACATTGTTTAACAGGTACTTTTTATCTGTCTGTTCACATAAATGTGTTTGATTAACATCTTAATTCTCTGTGGGAAAACTGGAGCACAATTTTATTCCATGGTAAAAGTTGTTATTTCGATCTTTAAGTCTATATTTTTTTGGTAAGTGTGAGTTCAGTTTATTTATTGTTCCACGGCCATGGACAGAGTCTTCTGTTTAGTAATCACCAACGTTATTTTGGATGTGCATAACTGACCATGAAATGTACTCATATTGAGTAGTTCACATCCATAGTGTTGTGAAAAGCTGTTCTCAATGATCCCGGTTTGTAATGTTGGTTACAGTGCTTTCTGTATTTTAAAAGCATTGCTCACATTTCACAAATTAGGTCTCCAGCAAACGAATGCGTTGCTAATATTTGAGTGCACATATGAACAGCAAGGAATTAAAAGGCACAGGGAGTGACAAGATTAAATGTGCACACCATGCTGGTGACAATGTGTTTACAACTATCTTGATGTATTCACACCACACAAGTTGAGGATAAGTTAGCCCGCAATTCTAGGGAGTTATTTGTCTTGGTATATTAGTGCATGGTGGTTCTTGTATCCATAAACGTATCTTAATTTGGTGACAAATTTAACTAAAATGTATTAGCTCAGTGCCAGTTGGAAAACATCCATGTGCTTACCGTGTGCCGAAAAGCGGGGAAATGGCAGAGTTCCTGCACGGCCTGGAGGAGAACCACACGCATTAATGTTTGGAACAGTGGAAGGAACAATGCAGACGTGTAACAAGTGTGGACTCATTGGGCTCCTCTTCAAAGATTGCCACCGCTATTGAACATCCTTGGTAACGATATAAATTTGTAGCATAATTTGTGTTTCTTTTGTGAAGACCTTCAATGGATTTTCAAGTGGATAGTCAGATCACACCTGTATAAACCATTTCTCCTGTGGCTCTGAATTGACAAATTTTGCTGAAACTTATCACAGTTTAAGAACAGAGTTCAGGATAGAAAAAGACTCATCTACTAACACTGAACAAGTACTTAGCAATGCGAACAGGCTCCTTTTGCGTAGCAATAGTATATGTACTTTGCATTATTAATTAAATACATAATTAATGTGTTGATATTTAGCCTGTTTCTTTAATTCCCAATCTGTTTCACTGTTGTGAACAATGTACGCAAGTAAATCTTAGTTGTGTGTGTGTAAAGAATTTTAAAATTTCTCGTTCAGAGTGTGTACAACTGACTGAAAGTGATTTCAAAAATGGTTCGAATGGCTCTGAGCACCATGGGACTTAACATCTGAAGTCATCAGTCCCCTAGAACTTAGAACTACTTAAACCTAACTAACCTAAGGACATCACAGACATCCATGCTCGAAGCAGGATTCGAACCTGCGACCGTAGCGGTCGCGGGGCTCCACACTGAAGCGCCTAGAACCTCTCGGCCCCACCGGCCGGCAAAAGTGATTTCCTTTTATATCCCCCCCAAAACAACAGTACCAGATAAGCGAAAGTTTACAACGTGCAAAGTGATACATTTAAGAGAATAAATAACTGAGAGGCAAAATAAAAAAGATAAAAATTAACAGGAATCGAAGAAACCGTGAGGGTACTGACCGGATGTATGGCTTTACGGTATAGTATTTCTGCGACTCCACAATGAAAAAGACTTTTTTTAAAATTGAAAGCTTGGTGGCGAGCAATGTACAGGTAGAGAGAAAAGAAATTATAGAAACGGACAAAAATGAGATACGAAGCTTCAGCTGGAGTGATTTTAACGACTTTTTTACCAGGCGATGGATCATAGAAGATAGCTTGTGTTTTGGCGAAAAGTAATTAAATACGAGATACGTACTGTATGTATTTCACTAAACGACAAATTGTATCCAGTTGCATCATTTGCGGTATCTACACAGTGAAGAAAGTGATACAAAACTCGCACATTATCTACATCTTGTACATAAAAAGGCACAGTCTGCACCTAAATAGAAATTATAAAGCTATATGAAGTGACATACTAGAACAAGTTATTGATACTGGACAACTAGAATGTCACAGTCATGTATCAGTGTATGACCCAAATATTACGTTTTCACGAATGTACTGTTAAAAAGAGGCAGACAATATTTACTTGTTGTATCGACAGTGTGTCACTCCACATATTTCTGGTTAAAAATATATGTCGGGAACATAAAGAAAACTGCTAATATAGGGATACGCAAGCTCTGCCTAATGTGTGCAGTTACCACACTCGTTTATAAAAACCACTGTTGGAGAATCAACTGTGACAGCGAAGAATAAAACGTTATAATATACTCTATATGCTACCATTGTTTCGTGTAAACTTTTTTGTGGCTGTTATTCACTGAGGCTACCTATTTTGGCGTTGTTGTTAGTCAAACCGCTATCGACATATATATATATATATATATATATATATATATATATATATATATATATATATATATAAAACATTTATTTTGCCATTAAAATTCATCATTAATAATGGTTTTACTGATATTTCTGGTTAGGAATGATTCTCTTCCTTCAAATTCACCGAAGTAATATATACCACTATTTGTTATATGCAGGCAGTAGATAATAATGGAAACCTTATGTGTGTTTTTAAGTGTCTTAAAGCCACTCAACAAAGACCCTACAGAGTGCGCCTTCTCATCGGTTCATACGCTACAACAGAGTGCGATTGCATGTGCTAAGAGATCTACATGTTTTCTCTTCCGTTCTAACCGGAGTACTGTGGAAATAAATACGTTTCGTCACGGAGCTTTGTATGCCAGTGTTTATCGTTGTTAGTCAGCTGTCCAAATGTGCACTTGATTTTCTGTGATGTACAATATGATAGATTGTTGAAAATAGGAACCCAAATGTGTTTACTGAATATGATTTTCTTCCTTTTTTTCGAGTTGATCCTCTATGGACTGTGTGGTAACAACCAACTTCATTTTAGTGCCTAGGTCTTGCTCTTGTTCCAGCTTTGACTTCCCGCCAGTATCTTCTGCGTCCACCAAGAAGTCCCTGTTTATGCTCTTTGGACAAAGATCCTCTCCGTCTTTTGGACGTGGGAAAAGCAGGCGCCAGGTTGAGATTCATAGGAAGAATTCTAAGAAAATGTGACTCATCGACGAAAGAAGTAGCTTACAAAACGCTTGTTCGTCCGATTCTTGAGTATTGCTCATCAGTATGGGACCCTTACCAGGTTGGATTAATAGAAGAGATAGACATGATCCAGCGAAAAGCAGCGCGATTCGTCATGGGGACATTTAGTCAGCGCGAGAGCGTTACGGAGATGCTGAACAAGCTCCAGTGGCGGACACTTCAAGAAAGGCGTTACGCAATACGGAGAGGTTTATTATCGAAATTACGAGAGAGCACATTCCGGGAAGAGATGGGCAACATATTACTACCGCCCACATATATCTCGCGTAATGATCACAACGAAAAGATCCGAGAAATTAGAGCAAATACGGAGACTTACAAGCAGTCGTTCTTCCCACGCACAATTCGTGAATGGAACAAGGAAGGGGGGATCAGATAGTGGTACAATAAGTACCCTCCGCCACACACCGTAAGGTGGCTCGCGGAGTATAGATGTAGATGTAGATGTAGATGCCATTGTAAAACCTTGGTAGTTGTTCACCAATCTTCTAAATTGGTTCCTGTCAGGAATTTCTCTCTCTGAGATACCAATCTGCCTAAGACATTCTTTACATTCTTCGAACCATGTCGGCCTTGGTTTCTTAGAATGGAAGAAACCTCATATTCTTATTCTTGGTCAGTCACCGTCCATCCTCATGAGATGACCGTAAAATAACAATCGTCTCTTCTTAATGGATTGTGTGATAAGTTCGGTCTTGCTGCACAAGTCCTCATTTTCTCTCATTCGCCATTGTCCATCAACCCATGTATTACCTAGGTTTTTCCTTAACATCCTACACTCTCCCTTTTCCAGACACTCTTCTTGATCAGTTGATATGCCTGGTCTAACTTCCTCATCCTGACATTAATTGCTTCTTCTTCTAATCCATTCTCCTAGACGACTTCACCGAGATACCTGAAATTCTTAACTATTCAGATTTTTCCCAGATTTCCATTCAGGTCCATGACAGATGTTCGTCATATTTTTGAATTAGTTGATCACATCCACGTTCAACTACAACAATTATAGTTTAATTGTTAACAAGGGCACACAGTTATACATTCGAAAATTTTTTGGTATTTTGACATAGTCACCCGCCCGGTCATCTACATCACAGAGAATTTGGTTTGAATCATTTGTTGCCGCTAGTATGAATCATTGCTGACGCAAAGTAAGACTGAAGAGTAAGTGGTGGACGATAGTCTCACTCACAGAGAGCAAAATGTATGTTGTTCAACTGCAGTGCCTGCCATGATCCTACAGTTCATTTCTGTGACTGAAATTTGTATTTTACAAGAAGAAACTGGATTGTTTATAAACTTTAAACATTCTATTTGTATGTGTACCTCAATAGTGTTGGGCACAAAGCGAAACAATGTCTAGTTGTATCTTTAGTAGCACAGATTTGCAGCTTTACCAAACTGACATTGGTATGCACACAATCTAAGTCTCTAGCTGAGAAACTTTTACCTTGATGTGTGCCCTCTCGAACTACATCTCGTCATCACTGGTTATTAGTAGTATAAGATAACTGTGTGCATAGACGTCTTTGATCTTATGACTTAGATCCATTAACTTGACTATATTTCTAGGAACCAAAAATTTTTCTGCAATTTGTTACCATTTATACATGCGTCCAATACGATAAATTAATTGTGAAACCTCTGCTCCTACCCGAATAGGTAGCCTGTCGCAGTCACACATTGCAAGTGTTTGTATACACAGGGTGAGGCGCCGAAGACTTTCGCATCAACTTAATTTAACTTGTTAAAGACATCTCTAATCTGTTTCTCCTGGACGTCCAGTGACAAGGGGCTCACGAAACAATGACACAATGTAGTCTCACAATTCTGTTAATAACTGAGATACTGGCATCAGCCTAGTATTATTTTTTAAATGGAAGTGTCATTATTTTTGTCACCAGAATAACAGATATCAATGAGACTGATGCAATGATTTAACTCCTTTGAAGATCTAACAATAAATCACATAGGGAATTTTCTGCTGTTGTTAGGACCGTTTAATGCCACGTCACCTTAAGTTTACACAACTCTCCAAGGAAACCTGCTCCGCCGACGGAAGCGTCTATTGTGGAGACAAAAGATACATAGTGAATTATGTGTTGCCCTTCATAAGAGATCACAGAGATACAGTCAGTGCGCTGTTCACATACAACAGGTTTGTCATGAAGTGTGATGCAATTCATGTGTTGCTTGTTGAAGACGTACATATAGTCAAATCGACAGCAGTACATGAACTATTTTCAGAAGTACATCCCCAATTACTAATGAACTGTTGGTGGATATGGTCTTTATAGATGGCGATTGTCCACGAAATACGTCAAAATCAGCAGAGCTGTATACAGGTTGGCCCTGTCCAGATTGTCCCACTTTCATTAAAACCACTTGAAGAATTTACGAGACCGGAAGTCTTGTCCTCAGAAACACGTGTACGAAAGAAGACTGGTACCAACGAAGCTATTGCTGCTGCAATAAACTGCCATTTCGTTGTTGTCCAGAACGTAAAGAAATATGAGATACTACACACTGTTGACCTCACACGGACTGTATCTACGTCCAATCTCAAGACATCTAGAATGTCAAGCATACCACTAAAATGTGGAGATATTATTGACTACAGACTAAAACATCGGTGGCACGAATTGATAAATTAAGCATTGGATCCACAACAAAAAATGAATATATGCCTATGGAAGGAGAAACAAAACAGAAAAATAGACAAATGTACAATTGTGCAGTTTCATACGATTTTCACCTCCACATTTACCATAGGTAATGCATACTATCAAGTTTGTTCATTGCTTGATACCTAGATTATAAACAAAATACAGATTCGTTTTACTGACTGTTGTTCGAATCAGTTCAGAAAATTTCTCTTTTATGTTGGTGGTGTATCATTGTATACACAAACCAGACGACCATGGCTACTCCTGCTAGGTTTCCTGGAGACATACGAGATAGGTTAAGATTCGTCACTTACTTATCAAGTCAGCAGCTCAGTTAACTTAGCGGAGAAAGGAAGAGATAAGACACAGCATCTGAAGCAAAATTTCAATTGGTTTTGGAATTATCTAGCACTTTGAACTAAGTGGACAAAGCAGAGCTGCAGTAGACATTATCCCATGGCCATAATCGTAGCTGAAGCAGATACCTTGCAATGTGAAAGATGAGACTAGAGGTAAGTTACGCATGAAAGTACCTGTTTTGAATCAAAAATGTATACTTTAGTTACTCAATATGATATCTTAAGTAGGAACTAATCAGGACATTTCAGATGGATTTGCAGGATGACTCAGTCCCACATCCGTAAGTCTCTATTATGACAACTCAGTTGCCAAACTGGAAAGATTTTTAGTTGACGATGTTTTGCATTCTTTGGAGATATAGACATAAATGGACCGGCATTTGTTTTGCCGCAACTGGATGGACCTACGGTTTTAGCTCATATATTGCATACCGACTACATCAGGTTTTGGTGTGCAACTGGCTTTTAGAGAAAATATGTATGTCGCCAACTGAGCAACATGAAATATGATGTTACAGGAGAATGTTGAAGATCAGATGGATTATTGAAGTTATATATGACGACCTCCTGCAGTGGGTTAGAGAGCCAAAGCACGCAACTTGGGAAACTCAAATAATCAACGAGATAAAATGACTGTATACCTATAAAGACATGAGTTGACTACTGTTGAAGAGCTGGTATAAGGAAAGCACCTCAGGGGCAATCGTCCTGTGTAATGCATATTATCCATGATCTGAGGTACTGAAATGCAGAGTCATTTTGACACCCTAAATGAACAGAGGAATGTGTCAGACCAACTTCGGTGTTGGCGACCTGAACAATATGAAATAGCATCCTTTTGTGCACCGTCAGTTATGTAAATAAGTGAATGAATTGTTTTTGTTAATATGACTGTAGCTTATCAATTCCATCAAACGGTCTTGTTTCGACAGATTTTAATGTAACATGTGCCACATACTAAGTTACAGACTAAAAGCCAGAACTGGACCTACTATATTTTCTAATCAGATGACTGAATCTGTATATGTGTTTAACAAATTACAGCAAAAACCAGTGTAGCATTGTTTTGCTCATCTGGACGCTGTAATTTGGGTTTTTACTGCTTTTTTTTAGCTACACCAGGAAAAAGTTGTGTATGTTCCATGAAAAACACTTATCCAGAGTAGTAACACATCTTATAGTGATCAACCCTAAGGAAGGTACAGAGATCCACATTACAGGTGCACGGAATGGGAAAATATACCCACGACTCATACGTAACATTCCTAATAACTTTTGAGGTTACTGCTAGAGAACATCAATTACGTTGATATAAATAAGGAAGAACATCCTAAATATTAAACTAATTACACAGTCATTTCACAGGTGACTGAATTTTTGGTAGTCAATTAGTTACGCAGTTCGATAATGTTCCTCGGCTCTTATCTTACGAGCTGAACTCAATCAAGTAATGGACAAAGTGTCTGTTGATGTCATTTATGAGACACAGGAGAAAGTGTTTATCGATTGAGCCTCAGCATTGTGGTCGATCAAGTGGCATCGTCAGCTGCATTGTGTGTACAGCATGACACAGGTAACTAAGAAATTAAGTATTTTTATATAATTCTTTAGCCCCTTAGAAATCTTTAGAGGCAGTAATCATCCAACGTTCGATTAGTTCCTTCTGGTAAGTTTAGGAATGATTTGCAATCCGCAAAAAGCTACTGCAATTGTGACAATCTGGTAAGCTATACACAATTTCAGATATCCTTTAAATTACTGACTCTCTCAGTCATAATTAAGTTTATGATGATAGAATTGTAAATTACCCTCACATACGAAATTTCCTAAGTATAAAACACGAAATTCAAAAGTATTGCATAGTACACAACATTTAATATCTCTTCAACATCATCCCGTTTACATAGATTTTGCATGTGCCATATACAACGAAATAAATGGTACTTCAAAACAAAAAAGTCATCAACTGCATATGTGTATCACACCGGGAATACTGCACAACACAGTAAATGTCGACGATATGCGGTGTGGACTTTGTTTGGAAAGAAACTTGTTCCATTCTCTCACGGTACTTAGTGTTGACAATATTAATGGTCATTTTACTCTTTCCGCTGAAGTTCGCATTCAGTACTGTTTGGGTATGTTTCGTGCTTGTTTCGCCTAAGGACGGTTGCAATACTCTGTGTTCTATGTTGTGCATTTTATGTTACAAGCTTCTTCACGTTTTAGAGGACATTTTCAGGGAAACGAGGGTTATTGCGATAACAAACCGAAAAGAAAAATCATAATTACGCTATTACTCTGTAAGGAGGCTCCGGAGATCGTGGGTCACTTGCACGAAATTACTAAGAAGATATCCCTGAACAGCCACTGAAGGTTATTCGGTGTATTCCCGTTTCACGCCGTATATAATTTACCTTTTCAGTGCCCACTTTTAAACTCCGTGGCTGGTCTTCTGCTTGTGTCACCGGCGTGAATGTTTGAGTTACTGTTGTAAGTGTCGATTTGGTGTCGATTCTGATGAGAATAATCATACCACTTAATTGTTCGAAATAACTCACTTCCTGCCACACATTCGCATTCATAAGGAATCCTACTGTCCTTATACCATTTTCTGCTGCCGCTGATACTATCTGAATATTCGTTCAACCGCAAACTGATATCTTCTTTCCATTTCACTTAAGTAACACCACATCGAGAGTTCACAATGTTCAGATTATCTAGTTTCTCTAGCACATACAGAATTCTGATATTTCACACTGCAAGACGAAGAACGTTACCCTTGCTTTGGTTATTAAGACTTTTTCTCGCAGTGACCTCCCATTTGTCAGACTCCACCTGGAGTTCCGAATGCGGTCCAATTCGGAATTTTTTGGAAATGCACTAATCATCTCGTTATCAATAACTGGCCACATTGTCTGTGGGTGTGCATTATATCTCTTTAATGCTGTAGTTTCCAAATCACTGCATATTCATACCGTTGAACATCATTGGTTATTAGGCCCTTTGGGGGCTTGTCTCACAACGAGTCTCCTCCACCCACTTTGGCAAAGCTTTTGGCACAACAAAGGGTGCCTCATTAAGTCTGTAGCCACATTTCGCCATTGATTCTGGTACTTTTAGTTAAGCACTGGCGTGGAGTGAAGTGTGGATCAAGAGTATTTCTTATTAGTAGCCGAAGATGTTACCCCTAGACCACAGGATATCCTTGCGTTTACACGACCTCTCTAATCTCGTCAACCTCTAATATTGCATCTAGTAAAGAGCGAGTTGCAATATGAATTTGGGAAGAATCACTTTGATGAATGTAAGTTATATGGATTCCCAAAGTTTCATTGAAAAGGCGAGGCATTGTAATCCATACGAAGTCAGACGATGGCAGCAAAATGCATTCGACAATCTGGATATGTAGCCTTTAATCGTTGTGGTGTAGCTCTCGTCCACAACAGTGGAGAAACGAAGTGAAAGATTCACGCATTAAGGAATTTGCATGCTTAGAGTACAAGCTCCAATGTAACAGCATGTAGTCAGATAATCCTGAGCGACAAGCATCTGTCTCTAGAGCTAGCTTCGCTGAACGCTTGCTGTCCTTAGAACGATATGTAACATGAGTATGAAATCGACAATAACTTTCTTTTCTGTAGGAAATAGAAAACATAGCAACAGCATTTTATACAAAAATGAATGTAGATGGAACCACACTACAGTGTAGTAAGGTGACAGACTGAAATCCAGATGACCCTACACTCGGAGCTGAAGTATAATAGATTTAAGATAACGAAGACTGAAAACATTTAAATTCGTCACAGTCTTTCACAAACCATCTGCACAAAAATAGATTGTAAACCGATCCGACTGTGCATGGACGTAACTCTGTAATTGGGCAAATGGAGGCTGGTAAGTGGAATTAACCACTTTGTGTCACGACATTACAAAGTCGGTGTTACGTGCACCCATGGGTATCTTGTGTGCTGTCGGAATGACGTATAGATTTTCCGCTTTATCTCTCTCGGTGTCGCTTGTCCTTTAGTTGACAGCTGTTAGCTTTTATCTTTATTTATCACAGCTTTGGAGGTGACACTCTGAGCATCGTAACTAGTTCCACATGCCGTCCTATCTGTACAAACGCTCTCCAGGTGAAACAGCTGCTATTTTCCTCACCAGCCGCGGATACTCTGTGGCTCACAACACACTCGTGGTTTCTATTGTCTACAGTAACTAATCCGCAGAGGCGTTGTCAGAGATATATTCCACAGTTGAGGTCAGACAAGGGGAATACAGTAGGATTCTTAAAGATTTAGGCATCTGATCAGAGAATTGACAATGAGGACGTCACAGAGTGACAGTAGACATCGGTATGTAAGCACTGATGAAACTCACTCTGTAAACAAACTAAGAAATATGTAGACATGCCTTCAGAAACAAAGTCAGAATGCTTTGTGTCTAGCAACAAACGTCTCATTTGATTCTTCTCATAATCCTCTGGCTCATCTCTGACCCTCCAGCCAAGAGATTGCAAGACAGCTGCAACTGAACAGATCACGAGGCTTTCCCTGCCCACCAGTTTAGTTAATTTTCCATACTCTGTCCTTCAGGGAGCTGAATTTCCTGCCGCATCGTCTTCGTCAATGGTGGACTCAATTTGCAATGTCATGTAATATACGATCTATCCATATTGGGTAATCTTCGTTCAGTTTTAAAAAGATACAACATATTGAGTTCTGCACGTCTACAGGTACTACACCAACAATAAGTGTAACACAGGGTGACGAAATTATAAATAGCGAGAAAACTTCAAAATTCTCAGGTTTCCATTCTGATGAGAATTTCAAATTCTTACGCTAAGGACAACACACGCACCCATGCCCAAGGGAGGACTCGAACCTCCGACGGGGGAGCTGCGCGGACTGTGACAAGGCGCCTCACACCACGTGACTTCCCCGCGCGGCCCTCAAGAGTTCAAAACGCGTGGTCAGTAGACTGTTCATCACATTCAACAGGTCTTGGTAACTCTATCTCACTGTTACAGACGACAGCAACCCCATCACAAAATTGGAGCATTGATGTCCTTTCACCTTACATACTAATCCCATATCTCAATCTTTCTTTTATTTCTTTCGTTGACACTTTGCTCTAAAGTTTGAACAGTGCGGGACATTAACTATACCACCGTTTTTAATTCAGATACGTCTCTTATGGATTTCTATTATCAATGCATGTTACTGGTCGTTCCCTAGAGATTATATGTGTTGTTTTCAGAAGTTCAGATAGTTTACCCCACTTCATAGTGCCCAAGTTTTGCTTGCGTTACGTAAATGACCAGGTAAGCAAAATCTGAAGTTACAGCTGTCAGACGTGTTCTGCTTTACTTGTCGCACTTTCTTGGCGTTGCTCGCTTAGGAAGTTAGTAATAATCTTCCGAAAGCCAGGAGGTTTGTCTGCAGATTCCACACACTAAGCTGATCTTTTGGCTGCCACTTCCTCCAATGATTTTATACATACCAAACGAATGTCATGCATAATTTCTAACTTGTTTGATCGCAAATCTTTTAAATTTATGTATAACTCTGTCTTCTGAAACACAGCAATGAATTAATTTCCCTTCTAGAGATCGTCAGTATGCTCTTCCCATTCATCCGGTCTTTTATACGCAGTTAACACTGGAGTTCTTCCTACACTTTTAATGTTGACACCTTTACTTTTAATTTTACCAGAACTTATCATGCCATTAACTTATTTGCACTTCTTTCTCACCACATGTTTAAGTGACTAATACTTCTGTACACCTATCATTCCCCCACTTTGTTCTCTTACCCACATTTTCAATATGTTTATGTTTCTTGTATCTTTATTTGTATTTCCAATTGCTATTACAATCCGTTTTAGGTATCTTGTGGCAGCAAATGGCTCTAAGCGCTATAGGACTTAACATCGGAGGTCATCAGTCCCCTGGACTTAGAACTACTTAAATCTAACTAACCTAAGGACATCACACACATCCATGCCTGAGGCAGGATTCGAAACTGCGACTGCTGCAGTAGCGCCGTTCCGAACTGTAGTGCCTAGCCGCTCGGTCAGCGTCTTGTGGCAGCATGCGTTTCCGCTTCAATGGCAGTTCCTCACGAAATAAACTAAACTACCAACTATGTTATTCAGTTTCGCAGTGCAGTAGCTACAGCTTCAGACAACACTGATCAACTTCAGGTATCTTACTTCTGTGTATGTTCATTGTTACTGACGATTCTCTTAAATATCTGCCCTGTGTATTGAGGGGCGACGGGATATGTGTTGGGGGGAAGGGGCAGGGGGTGGGGTGGGGGGTGAGGTGGGAATCGCTAGAAAGCCTCAGGATCAACTGCCAACGAAACTGACATGCTGACTGCAAAGACATTGGTTCACATGAAATCGAACAGAGTAATTACAACTCTGTTGAAACGTATCCTTAACTTTATGGTTAAAAGAAAATTGTTTAAAATGTTTTTCTTTGAATTATAAATTACTTTACCGACCGAGGTGGCGCAGTGGTTAGCATTCGGGAGGACGACGGTTCAATCCCGCCTCCAGCCATCCTGATTTAGGTTTTCCGTGATTTCCCTAAATCGTTTCAAGCAAATGCCGGGATGGTTCCTTTGAAAGGGCACGGCCGGTTTCCTTCCCCATCCTTCCCTAACCCGAGTTTGTGCTCCGTCTCTAATGACCTCGTTGTCGACGGGACGTTAAAAAACACTAACCTAACCTATAAACTACTTTCTTAAAGAACAAAATAAAAGCTTCTTGTTAGACATATGCCGTTCTGAAATGTCTATGTGTGTGTGTGTGTGCGTGTGTGTGGAGGGAGGGGGGAGGGGGGGCGGGTGGGTGGATGTGTGAGTGTGTACAGGGTGATCTCAAGTAGATGTTAAACAATATTTCATTGATCATGAAGGTTAAATGTATAAATTTGAGATAACAGACCCTGATCCAGAGGCGACCGTATCCCAAGTTGTAGACGAAAACCGTTCAGATTCGCGTGACAGTGCGGTACTTGTCACTTGCTGCTTAGATTTTAGGGGTCGCAGTTCCAATGAACCAACGAGCCCTTAGGTGTAGAGGTTGGGATGACGACTCAATCAGTGCTTTGGTAGACTGCGGTCTGTTATCACGAGTTGAGGCACTAACTATGATCAGCTCTAACCAAACGGAATTGTTCCTGGTGACTAAACTTGCAGACGTATTTTCGTGTGTAAGCAAGCAAGTGAAAGTACCAGAGAAGTGGAAAGGTTGTACAGGACCAAAATCCCGCAAAGAAGACAAAGCCTCAGTCCGCGTTTTCAAGACTGTAGGGCCTTGTGCAATAAACTGATAAAATTCCTTATAGAAATATACAATGAAATAAATTTTCCTTAGCTCTTGAGTCTCAGCGGACGTAAGGTTATATGAAATTGAACGAGCATATATGAAGTGTAGTAGGGGGGCGACTGCAATTTATTCGGAGAATTTTAGGAACAAGTGTTTCATCTGTAAAGGAGACCGTATACACGACACTAGAGCGACACATTCTTGAGTATTTACAATGTTCTTTTTTAGTTGAATAAATAAACAGAAACTTTCATATGTTCAGAATATAAAATGTTATCTATTCCCTCTGCTTCATTCGATCTGAAGTCTTCCAAACTTCTTTTGAATTCCGATTCTAATTCTGGCTCCACTATCCGTTTCCTATCGACTCCTGTTTCTACGTTTAACACGTCGCCCCCATCCTATAGCCCCTCAATGTACTCTTTCCATCTGTAACGTTCTTTTATAAAGGATTTGTGTTTTTGTTTGTCAGAGAATATGCAGAGCGCAATGTTTGTGTCACGCAAATCTACCGTGTTATGTGCTTCTGAGCAGATGGTGTGCTTAATCAATATTACTGCAAGCGAAAAAAAATTAAACAACTTAATCTGGAAAACCGGTATGCAATGCCTGTAATGAAATCAATCCCTTTGAAATTTACTCATTCTCGTGACCACCGAGTTCTAGGGCCTTGTGCAATAAACTGATAAAATTCCTTATAGAAATATACAATGAAATAAATTTTCCTTAGCTCTTGAGTCTCAGCAGACGTAATTCTGTTCTCTCCCCAGTAGGCATAGAAAATATTCAATCTTTCCACAAGTAAGTGCAATGCCGGTAGCAAATATCTTCATACATATAATAACCTTACAAATGTTCAGCGATAATTGTGGATACTGGCTCAGCGGTGTGCAATGCTGCCCGAAATGAAGCTGTTACAAGCATTAATACTGTTCTGATTCTGGCACATTAATATTTTATCTGACTCTGATTGAAAAATGGTTTCTTTAAAAAATATTAATTGGATTTAAATAAACAAAGCATGGAAGAGGATGAGGCACTGATAAGGAGGTATGCTACGACCGAAGGCTTTAGTTTGAAAATCGTATTCATAATAAGGTTTCACCTCCACAAAATCTGATATGGAACGTTTTACATTAACTTCAAAATCAGTGAACTTCTCAACTGTTCTTTAATTCTGACTTACTGTTGTAGTTAAAAGTACTTGGACTGTTACATGAGTAAAGGTCTGACATCATTTGACAAAATAGATTCCCAAATATAACTTCCCTGTATCAGGTTCATATTATACACAAAATATTACAAATCGGGTACACATAATAAAGCTATACATCAAAGCTGGTGGAAGATACTTGGTTCCTACATTCAAGGGTCGGTACTGTTAGAATTAGCAAAATCCACATTGCGTTGCTACATACTTAAAACTAAATATACAAAATTTCATTCCCTTACAAATATATTCCAGTTGCTTTACCTCTGAATTACAGAATCATTCGTCACTTCATTTTATAAAAACTGTATTATGCTGCGTCCATAGACTAACTACTAAATTCTCACAGGTAGCCACTAGCTTTAAGTCTTATATCCTACCTATGCAATCGCAATCGCAATTGATACTGCACTCTGCGCACCACTACTTACAATCTATTCCGCCACTCAGGCAACATCTGTGGTTCAGTGGTGTCTAAATACAATGTCTTCTACATATGATCATCGTTTCAGGTCTTTTTCAAGAATTATATTATAAAATCGGGCTACACATACAAGTGGACCCCTCACACACCTATCCGCTATCTCCTCCGCATTTAACAAATGGCACAAATGGCTCTGAGCACTATGGGACGTAACTTCTTAGGTCACCAGTACCCTATAACTTAGAACTACTTAAACCTAACTAACCTAAGGACATCACACACATCCATGCCCGAGGCAGGATTCGAACCTGCGACCGTAGCGGTCACGCGGTTCCAGACTGAAGCGCCTAGAACCGCTCGTCCAGTCCGGCCGGCCTGCATTTAGCAGTCGAATTCCCATTGCACACTTAATGTTACAAAACTTTCCTTTAACTTCACTAAAAAATGGATAGGCAGAGAATGTCATGATTATATTAAGGCATTGAGTAGTATTCAGCGAGAATTTTGTACCTCACGATCAGGATTTGGATGATGGACACCTTAATTTGAGCACTGTGTGAGGATAAGACAGAAAATGGGTATATTTTCACATATAACTTTCGACTCGCTCGTTCTCGACCAGTTCCCTTATCTCAAATTGATACATTTAACGTTCTCCATCATCCCAGAAAGTTCACGGAATAGTCCTATATGACCATAAAGCTGCATTTCGTTTTGGAATACCATTAACATTTTGTTAGGCGCGGAAATGTACGGTGTGCACATTTGTAACTGAAAATTAATTTCTTTTTCCCCTTGCAGATGATATCAGCCAACGAAACCATCACCCCCTTGGTGCCAGAAATCACTAAGAAACTTTTGTTGGCCATCAGACCGTTCCACCTGACATGCAAGTTATTAGGTCTGATGCCATTCACAGTTGATATTGAAACCGGAGAAGTGAAACGACGGAAATCGGATTTGGTTACCGTGACTATTGCCAGCATATCGCAGCTGATTTCCGCGTGCATTTTAGTGCATTTCTGCTGCAGATTGTTGCGTACATACTCTGTAGTAGAGATTGTCTCACTTTGCAGCGTGCTGAGTTTGCTGTTAATGACCTTCGTTTCGATATCATCAGATGTCTTCTACAATGCTGAAAAATATGAGAAAGTTCTTAAGCTGATAATGTCGTGTGATAAAGCTCTGATGACTCGTATCACTCCCGCAAATACTTGTGAAGGAAAGGTAGTAAACGTACAACTGGTTTTACTATTTTTTTATGTTTTTTCACTGTACGTATTTCTGTCTATAAATAGTAAAGAGGAGGATTACAGGAAGGGTCAACGTTATATTACAGGCAGCTATCTTGTGACCGCTTTATCCCTTATAAGGTTTGCAAATCTACAATTAGTGATTAAGTACCGAGTTTCACTTCTGAATGTTTGCATTCAAGATCTAAGAAGCAATGTGGTTGCAGCATATTGTACTAACGTTCCTGGCAACAGCCCACCTGTGAACAGAGAGAATTTACAATATCGCCGTGCAGAGCCCCAGTGCATAACAGCATACGTGCAATCTCTCAGACGAGCATATGCAAATCTTTGTGAAATATCAGAACTGGTAACCGCCACTCACGAGGCTTTCCTAACATTATGCTTCATGGCAGTTACGCTGCTTGCTACACTCCAAATTTACTTCCACGCAACAAAATTATCGTACCTCGGTTCGGGTAATGCCAATACATGGCTAGGGAAGGTTAGTTCATTTCTCAGCCTAGCTCAGATGACAGTTTTCGTCGTCCCGGCTCACTGTGTGGAGACAGAAGCGAGGCGCACGCAGAGGCTGTGTTCGCAGCTGCTGCTGGAAGGGCGGCGAGTGGGCGGCGCCGCCCACCGCGAGCTGCGGCTGCTGGCTCGGCAGGTGTCCTCTGGACGCCCCGTGGCCAACCTGCTGGGTGCGCTCACCGTGCGACTGGGCCTCGTGGGTGCCTTCATCTCCATGGTGACCACCTACAGCACATTGCTTCTCACCTTCTGGCCCTCAGGTACAGTGACATTCTATTCCACGATGTACTTAACTTTGAAATTTTCGTTCTCTGACATCTGAAGACTTTGAAAGGAAGGCAGCACTGTTGATTTCAGCCCGGCGAAGCAGGATTCGGAGGTAGCAATTGCGCACACGTAAGTTTTGTTACAACTAGAGCACTGACAGATTCCGTGAGTGTACTAAGGAGCTTAAAAAACCAAAACAGAACAAATGTGTGTTTCCTACGACTACAGATATTATTAAAGAATTCGTTATAAATATGAGTGCGGGGGTAGTAACAAATTTCTTGTGGATTCCAGGGCACAGTAGCCTCTTTTATAACTAAATAGTAGACAGCTTAGCGAAGCGAGCAATGGGCTTTGGTGAAATCGTAAATTAGAGATTTCCGTATCAAGAAATGCTCAATCAGTGACAATACGAGAAACCACTGTCAGGGTTCTATGGGATTCGATCAAGGTCAAAAAGATCATACAGAATGAAATAACCTTGTTCCCTTGGTTTACTTATAGGAATAGGAGCAGATGAGTCATAACAACGATTACGTGCGTGTTCTTAAATCATGGCGAACCCCCAGCCCACCTGTTCCGAATAGAACTGGAGGAATCCCCATTTTGTGATTTATGTAATTAAGAAGGAGACGTGACTCATCTACTGTTCTCGTGTACCAGATGCAAGACACAACAAAAATCCTTCATCAACACATTTGCTAACGCAAACACTCCTGGTCCAGCTTCGGCTGTAGTGTTGTTGTCAACCCAAAAGAGTGATGTTAAACCACTTAAAAATATGTGACCTAACTATCTCGACAAGCCGTGTTTGTGACGTTCAGATTTTCGTTAGTTTATGTTTCCTTTATTTATTATTGTGGTGTAATCACTTACGAGCAGGTTATAGTGGTGACATGTATAAATTATTATTCGTACCTTAAATATTTTTATAAACAGCTATTCACGGAGCGTACAGTAGGACAGCGATTATAAAAGGTACTCATAAATGTGACGGATGGCTGTATGGAGACGCAAAGTGCATGTTAAAGAAACAACATGTCGCAAATTGGAGTGCCCACATGGATCATGATCAGGTGCAGGACGTACAACATATTTTAAGATTTAGGTTACTTTGAGGTGTTCCGACCCCGTAATTAACACTGTACCATAATATTCGTTAGATGCGTTTACCATTTAGGCAACAAAGACCACAAAGCATGATAAAAACCTGAAGAATATACAGACATAGATGGAAGTTTTGACTTAAAACTGAGTCGTTCATAATTAATTTTTAAAGAAGTGGATGAGCTGTCACCTTTGCTATTCAAATGCGGCTGGGTAAAGACAGTGTGTGGAGAAAATCCGATACGAAAAGCATCATATGGAAACAACAGAAGATAACACCTACGGTGCTGGCCAACCAAAACGCAGCACCAAGAAGGACCAGAGATATTGTAGCCACAGTACAAAGAACACATGATTGAAATTACTCAACCATGACAAGAGAGGGAGGTGATGGCATTGCTAGCTATAACCACTGCTAGGCGTCTAAGAGGCCTCAGCATTGACTCACAGACACTATGGATGTGTTGTTGGGGTGTGGTGCTGTCACATGTTGCCAAATTTGAAATAGTCTACCTGCAGTTTGTGTATCCGGAACCGATATTTCTGCAAGCATCGACGAAATGTTTTCAATAGGCGATAGATCAGGAGAAGAGGGAGCCAAGACAGCAAAGCAGTCCGATGGGCGACGAAAAAGTTTTGAACCTCGTGTACCACGTGTGGTTTCGCCTTATCCTGTTAGAATGTGGCAGTCAGCAAGTTCCAAAGGTATGCGAGGACAACAGGGTCCAACACTTCAGAGATGTAGCGCTGGATGATTAGCGTACTGATAGTGCATACTAGGGAGGGCCGGAGGGTGCGGGACTAGAATCAAATACGACACCAAACCATAATTCCAAGTGCAGGACTAGTATGGCAACAGTTCAACAGTCTCTCACTGCAGTGTCAGTAGACTCTAATCAGACCATAGTGGTGGCGAAGGCAGAATCGGAATTTGTCGGTGGAAACTATGTCGTGACGTTCGGTTGTCCATGTGGTACCGTCATTGCTTCCACCATGTTGCCAACCGCAACGCAACCATAGTTCACATGCCGTACAGCCGCGGCCAGCCATTGTTAGCGCAGACGCAATGCTGTCAAGTTAGACAGCGAAGGCGCAGCCCATGCACGTAACTCCCTCCGCAATAACACAGCAACGCCGAGCCAGCGTACCCACGTCAATTAGCTATTCGACGATACCACACCAATCACGTTGTACGACGTCGCAGTAGGCTCATCGACGGCGGGCATATTCCAACCATGCTCGGGCTTTATAACCACACGCAGCTCCTCACTCTAGCAGTCTCACCTGGACTTTGCTATGGCTGATGCCAAGACGCCATACCATTCGGACCATCATTGTCAGGATTTCAACCGCACTCTATAACTGGACTACCCAAGGGAATCTGTTTCACGGGAATGCGACTTTGGCGTCATCCACGGACTCTGCTGATAGCCGTCTCAGGGGCTGCTCTAGATCATTCATTAGTGTATTGTATTATTGTCTTTCGAATTTCCTCTTGTTGTGGAATAAACTCGTCGTGTACTCATGCATGCTGTAATATGCTTTTCCTCCTTCATGGACACGACACGCAATGGCGGCAGGGGCTGATTCGTTTTGTGCTCTGGTGGCACGTCTTCACTCTCTGTGGCTGTGTCTCATCACCTCCAACTGGAGATCTTTGTGTGTTTCAATTTCTTTCTTTTGGGGCTAGGGATTCCAGAGCGGACGACATTTAGAGTTAAGGGTTTTCCTTAGGAGATGGTTTTTGTTTTCTCTTGAGCTTGTCTTACTTGTCGCTAATTTCTTTCTTTCTTTCTTTTTTCTTCGTCATGGCAGCCATCTAGCAAGAGGAACCTGTGTCATTCTTAGCTTCCAGGCGATGCAATTTGTCAGCTAATGAACTAGATGTCATTGCTGCTAGAGTACCAACAGCTTCTTCCGCAAGTCCTGCTTCAACGAATCGTCCACACGGTTGACAACAGCATCAGACACCGTTCGGTCATCATTCCGCAAGTTTGATACTGCAGTAGAGAAATGGGACGAATACAAACTGCAGCTGTTTCAACCCTTTGTGGTCCACATCATTTTCGGTGATGTCCAACGCTCATATTTCTTTTGCTGTGTTGGCAAGGTCATCACGCGTATTTGCATTAAGCTTTCCCCGTTACTCCGGCTGAATCTGTTCCTGTACCGGTAGTCATTGCCACTCTCGATGAGTATTTAGACTCACAGGTGTTGATCGCAGCCGCTCGCTATAAGATCTTTTGAACCAAGCGCCAACCTACCCAATCCTATCAGCAGTAAATCGCGGTATGACCGACACCTGCAAATTTATATGTCCTCTAGTAAGTCTTGCCAACGGCTTTGCCGCTGTGGTAACACCGGTGTCGGGCTGGGCTAGCCCTTGAATGGGTGACCACCCGATCTGCCGAGCGCTGTTGGCAAGCGGGCTGCACCCAGCCCTTGTCAGTCAAACTGAAGAACTACATGATCGAGAAATAGCGGCTCCAGCCTCGTAAACTGACATGCGGCAGGGAGAGCGGTGGCCTGATTAATGCCCCTCCATATCCGCATCCAGTGACACTGAGGCTTGTCGGTACGGTTGGGCCTTCCAAGGCCTGTTCGGACGGTGGGAGAGATTTGGTAAGAGTTACGTGGACGCCATGTTGCGGGACGCTATTTTTCAGAATGCTACTGATTCCCGATTGCTAGCAGAGTTCCTCTGACTGTCGAACCTTTCGCCTTACGATGTCATTCGTATAATAGCGGTTCAGGAAATGTCTGACACCGCAGAGCTGGAAATGTCACCTCCTGCTGGTCTTTCCCACATGGAATGTCTGCTTCTTCTGGGCACCGTAAACCATCTACGTCGTCCGCGGCAGTCCCGCAGCAGCGGAAAATTGCTATACTGCCCCCAGTCCTACATCTCTCGTGAAAGGGATGCCTGTCGTTTCTCCCGAGCCAAACGTTTGTTTTGGAAAAAGGTTGGGCACATACAAGTCGTTTGCTCAAAGAAATTGCGGGACCTGTCCGTCCCCATGGCCTCCTATTGTTATGAGGCAACGAATATCCATCAATTTGATGTCAACAGTGTGGAACTCCTGACCCATTCGGTTTCAGACGACTCTTTCCCGGTTCCTACCTCAAGTCCACTAGGCAGGACTCGTCCTAGGTTGTCGGTCGGCCCCAGCATCCCTCTGTGGCTGTATGTGAGCCAAATAAGATGTTCATTCAGCTGCGTATTCAGTATCAAATTGTACAATTCCTGCTGAATACTCTGGTTTCTGTGACCTTGACCAACAGGTGCACGTTCGAAAAGCTCAGCTCTCCATAGCTCGAATCTCCGGCACAGGCTATTACCAGGTACAACAGCGATCGCATTGCGATCCTAGGCACTTCCACAGATGTAGTGCCACTGTACATCTAAGGTAATTCCTGTCACAGTGCTTTATTCTTACAACGGTTCTATCAGTTTTGGCATTAATGACCTCGACACCTTCAGACTCCAAATCGCTGATTAACGATTAACTCCCTCGTCTCCTAAGACAGCTTCATGAATCTCTGAGACAAATGGTTCAAATGGCTCTGAGCACTATGGGACTTAACTTCTGAGATCATCAGTCCCCTGGAACTCAGAACTACTTAAACCTAACCAACCTAAGGACATCACACGCATCCATGCCCGAGGCAGGATTCGAACCTGCGATCGTAGCGGTCGGGCGGTTCCAGACTGTAGCGCCTAGAACCGCTCGGCCACTAAGGCCGGCAATCTCTGTGACAGATACCGTCCGATTCATGAGAACTCTCTAGGTAGGTCAAAAGACTTTTTCACCCACATTGCTTTGAAAGATAACCCCCACCTGCGAATTTTCAATGCGCGAGATGTTCCTCCACGCCATTTGGGAGGATTCTGCGACAGAGTTGAGACACATGAGGACGTGGGGGTTATCACACCCTTCTCCACAAGTCAGTAGGCGTCATTCCTCGTCATAATCTGAAAAACCAAGGGGCAAATGCAACTTTCCACAGATTTTAAGTCCACAGTTAATGCACTGTCTTTCACAGATGCGTATCTTTCTCTTGCCCTGAACAGTTAATGGACAATTTACAAGGGGGCGTTTTCTCGCCTAAGATCGATCTGAAGGACTCCCATCTACAATTCCCACGGAATGAGGAGACGAAATCCTTCCCCATCAACAACGCTCATATCAGGCTGTTTCTTCAGTGTCTCCCCTGTGGCAGTATTTCTGCCCCAGCCATCTTCCAACGGTTCTTGGAGCAACTAACGTCTAAGGTTCCTTCCTCCTGCAATTATCTGGACGACATCGTCATCTCTAGCAGTACTCCAGATGAGCACCTCCGAAACCTGGGCTGCATTTTTAAAACCCTCACCGATGCAAAACCCTGGTGCAATCGGATGAAATGCGGATTTTTTTTGCACCCAAACCGATCACATCGGTAACGCCATTGACTTCCATGGTGTTTGCCCCTGTGCCAAACACTTGGTGGCTATTTGGAAGCTCCCTTCCCCGAAAAATCTCACTGAACTTCGGGCATTTCTTGGCAATATATCATATTATCTTCGCTTCATAGCTAATGCAGCTCAGATTGTGGCAACGTTAAATCCTCTGTGGCAGAAAAATTTCATTTTTGTATGGTCGCTTGAGCAAGAAACTCCTTTTCAGACGTCAAAGAAAGTCTTGCTTAACGACAGATGTCTGGTCCGTTTTAAACATCAGAAAACTGTGGTCCTTGCAGTGGAAGCCTCGTCATACAGCAGTACGGCAGTGTTGTTCCACAAGATAAGCCTTGTGGACTACCCGACTGCTTGTGCATCAAAATTTCTTAACAAAGCTCATATAAAATACAGTCAACTTGAGAAAGAGATATTAGAATTTGTCTATGGCGTATCCAAGTTTCATCAGTAACTTCATGGGCGGAGGTTTTGTTCTGCTCACAGACCACAAGCCTCTCATCAGTTACTTTATCTGGCCAACCTTGTGTCTGTCCAGACAGCGCAAAAGCTCCAACGCTGGGCGCTTATCCTGGCCAATTGCGACTATGACATTCTCTACCATCCCATGATACGTCACGTCAGGGCAGGTATCTTACCTCGTCTTCCTGTCGGATCAAATGCGGAATTTTCGTCCTTCTGAGAAGGCTTGCTTTCACGTTGAGCAGATCAAGGTAGCCATAGTCCCTACGTATTGGATCTACCACCATAAAATAAGCACGGCCATGGGGTGAGATGATACCGTCCAGCTCCTTCGCCAGTTTAGTCAGTCAGGCGGGCCGACTCATAGGAGAGTCTTCGGCGTTGGTTTTCCCAAGAGGACGCCGTTTCGCTCTGAAACTGAGTTGTGCTTTTTACACCCATGAAACGAAAAAACCAAAGTGCAGATGCTAGCATTGCTCCAAAAGCAAGTGGTCACTCTACTTCTTAAAGGACATTAGGGTATCGTCTATATGAAACAATTGGTCAGGCAGCACTGCACGTGGCTAGGGAAGGGCCAGGGCATTGGACACATGATTTTACACTGCAAGGGATGCGCTGAGAACCTCGCTGCACCTCCCCATCATTATTTTGACTGGCCAGGACCAGACACCCACTGGAAATTAATTCAGATCGATTTCGTAGGGCAGTTTTGGGGCTGACGGTGGACACTACTTCCAAATTTCCTTTTGTGATTCATCTGAATTCCCTGATGTCGGCCAGCATGATTAGAACTTTAGCAACTATTTATTCCAGGAGAGGGATTACTAGCTACCATTTTATCTGATAATGACCCAGAACTGACTTCAACAGAATTTGTGTCTTTCTGTAAAGCCAATGTTATCACCCACGACTGCTACCTTTGTCCTCACAATCCAGTCGGGAATCCGAATGGTTCGTGCGTACAAGGTGCAAATGTCGAAATTAATGCAGTCCCACTCCAAGTAAAATGCTCCGCTCCTTTTCTTACCGACATATCGTACTATGCCTCACAGTGATAAGTCCCCGGCTGAAATGCTGCATGGCAGACATAGTATACTGCATCTCCTCCATCCTCCATATTCCCCATAAGCTACCCTGTCTTCCCCAAAATTCCAGGTCACTCATAATGTTTACCTCAGGGTTTTCAACAGTGGTCATTTGTGGGAACCTGGCACTGTAAGCCGATCTGTGGGCAGAGCAACCTATATTATTCAGGATAGGTAGCGACGCCATCGACATAGATACCAGAATAAGCTGCACCCTTAGGGATCTTCTCAATCCTGCTGTGGACCTTTCCGTTCCACAACATGCTCCAGCAAATGGTGTCTCGCTTAGCAGTCATCCTCGGTGGGTTCCATACGAGATACCTGGCTCTTCAGTCTTTGGAGTTTGGAGCCTGGGTCACTTCAGTCAGAGACCCTGCTCCATCCACCACAGCAGCCCCAGTTGCTGCAGGCGCTGGTGTCACAGCCTCTGTCAACAGAATCATGCAGTGGCCCTGCCACTACTAGTGCTGCCATGACCTCTGCCATCCCAGCAGCGGTTTCAACCTCTGGTGCAACGCACATGGATCTGGACTCACCTATGTTAACGTGGCAGTGCTTGCACACAGAAGGGCAGTTTTCCCATGGGCCCATTCAATGGGGGCCAGTGAAGACCCACCTCCTGGTCTGACCTCTCCTGGTCAGATCTCCACATCTTCGCCATGGTCCCGCATAGTATTACACCACAATGAGGCATTTGAGAGGGGGGCGGGGGCAAGAGTGTGGTTCTTCAATGCCTAGACCATGGCGCCAGCCACCACGTGGCTACAGATCACATGTCACATGTCAGACAGCCTATGGCCAGCTGTTCTCAGCACAGGCACAGTGCAGGCACGACTCACGCACATAGCTGCCTCCACGGTAACATAACAACACCCAGCTGGCGTAACCATGATGAACAGTTACACTAGGCTACTGCTCAAGTTACGCTATGCCAAGCCACAGCAGACCCACCGACGGCGACCATATTCCTACTCCCCCTTGAATTTTACAATCACATACAGCCCCTTACTCCAGCGATCTCGTCTTGGACTTCGCTACCGCTGATACTACGATGCTGTGCCGTTCGGATAGACATAATCAGGATTTCAACCCTGGTCTGGAACTGGACTAACTAAGTAATTCTGCTTCACAGCACTCCGACATTAGCATCATCAATGGACTGTGTTACAGCCATCCCAGTGGCTGCTCTAGATCAATCATTGTTGTATAGTATTAGGTCTTTCGGCTTTTACCTTGTTGTGGAGTAAAACTGCTGTGCAGTCACACCTGCTGTTATTAGTTGATAACAATTCATGGACCCCGTGTCCGTCGTTCATGACACAATTGCCGCCTCAATCGCATATGGTGTTGAATATGCGGTAATCGGAGCAACGGATGCTTGCGGACACTGCATTCTGCTATGAACGAGATCGGATGGTATGCGTGGACACTCTTTCTTGCTTAACACACCGAATTAGTTTTGATATGGTTCGTGATGTGGCAGAGCAGTTCATTATTGCCATATATACAATGTGCTTGTCATCACGCGTAGTGATGTAACGAGGTGGGTGCAATCGGTCCCGTTGGTCCGCCGCTCCCTCCTGGATCGAGTGGTTACAGATCCGCATCACAGTTGCTTGCTTCTAGCTCACTAATCACCGAATTCTCTGAAGGATAATACGCCATACCTAAAGGCATCTATTCTTTCTCCGTCGAAACCCGTAACGTGCTCGAGAGACGCTCAATGTTTTGTACGAGGCATACTGAAGCTTCTTACGCAAAACAACACCAAGAACGAAGAATTGCACTGCGTCCAATTGGACGTCTGTTCCCCTTTTATAAAGTGCTTACAGGTGGATCTAATAGCGCCCGTGATATGCGTCTGCGCTGAAATGCTAATCATGCTCATCCCTCGTCGCCCCAAACGCATACTTCAAATTTCACCTTGGTGCTTCCTTCAGCGTGCTGCATTTTCAGTGGTCAGTAATGTGGGTGAACTGCCTAGCAATTGCAGATGGCATTGTCTTCATACCAAACACAGCAATAAATATCAAAATCCAGATAGAAACCGGTCGGTGTGGCCGAGCGGTTCTAGGCGCTACAGTCTAGAACCACGCGACCGCTACGGTCGCAGGTTCTAATGCTGCTCGGGCATGGATATGTGTGATGTCCTTCGGTTAGTTAGGTTTAAGTAGCTCTCATTTCTAGGGGACTGATGACCTCAGCAGTTAAGTCCCATAGTGCTCAGAGTCGTTTGAACCTGATAGAAAGCCTAATTCTGCAAGCTGGTAAAATTGTTTTACATATTGCTTTCCGAAAGGGAGAATATATTACAAACGTTAGTAATTTTGGAGGGAAGTTGCTGGGAAATCAAAACCAAATCAGGACAGTACACTCATTCACGTATTGGGGTGAGTGTCTAAGCACGAACAACAGTGTGTAGGACAATCTAGATTAAAGACTAATAAAACGAAAACTGGCGTTCCAGACCACCAAAAAAAGAAGAACTTCGCAATTAAATATACTAATAAATCAGTGAGAGCTGATGCTCCGCATGGCACCGAAAAGGTGGTATGGAAATTTTTGAAAATCTGTTTTACAAAATCATGATTTCGGTTTTATAGTCATTCTCAACTACATGTCGAAATTTTAAAATACATACACCAAAAATGTTTTGCATAACCCCGGTTACCAGAACCCCTGAAGATAGACATTGACTGCGGGTATTGTATCACAGACACAACGGGTATTGTATCACAGACACAACCCTTTGACTGTTCACAGATGTCACTAAACCCGCACAAATACGTAAACAACCAAGCATCAGCAGCGCCTGCTAGACGGAGGGGGTCCGACAGACGATCAGTTCCAGTCATTCCACCAGGAAGAAAGTACACGGCTCGTGACGTCTGTAGTTCAACCATGACTAGACGGTCAATACTGCTGTTCGATCGCGTCCGCATTGTTACATTGTGCCAGGAAGGGCTCTGAACAAGGGAAGTGTCCAGGCGTCTCGGAGTGAACCAAAGCGATGTTGTTCGGACATAGATGAAATACAGAGAGAGACAGGAACTGTCGATGACATGCCTGACTCTGGCCGCCGAAGGGCTACTACTGCAATGGATGACCCCTACCTCCGGATTATGGCTCAGAGGAACTCTGACAGCAACGTCACTATGTTGAATAATGCTTTTCGTGCAGCCACAGGACGTCGTGTTACGACTCAGACTGTGCGAAATAGGCTGCATGATGCGCAACTTCATTCCCGTCGTCCATGATGAGGACCATCTTTGCAAGCACGACACCACGCATCGTGGTACAGATGAGCTCAACAACATGCCGAATGTACCGCTCAGGATTGGCATCACATTCTCTTCACCTGTGTTTGTCTCATATGCCTTCAGCCGGCCGGGGTGGCCGAGCGGATCTGGGCGCTACAGTATGGAACCGCGCGACCGCTACGGTCGCAGGTTCGAATCCTGCCTCGGGCATGGATGTGTGTGATGTCCTTAGGTTAGTTAGGTTTAAGTAGTTCTAAGTTCTAGGTGACTGATGACCACAGCAGTTATGTCCCATAGTGCTCAGAGCCATTTGAACCATTTGCCTTCAACCAGACAACCATCGGAGACGTGTTAGGAGGCAATCCGGTCCGGTTGAATGCCCTGGACACACTGTCCAGCGAATGCAGCAAGGTGGAGACTCCCTGCTGTTTTGGGCAGCATTATGCGGGGCTGACGTACGCCGCTGGTGTCATGGAGACACCGTAGCCGGCTGCTGTGGCCGAGCGGTTCTAGCCACTTCAGTCCGGAAATACGCGGCTGCTACGGTCGCTGGTTCGAATCCTGCCTGGGAATCGATGTGTGTGGTGTCCTTAGGTTAGTTGGGTTTAAGTAGTCCTAAGTCTAGGGAAATGGTGACCTCAGATGTTAAGTCCCATAGTGCTTAGAGTCATTTGAACCATTTTGAGGCAACGTAAAGGGTGTACGATACGTGAGTGTCATCCACCGACCGATAGTGCAACAATATCGGTCGCGTATTATCGAGGCACTCGTCTTCATGGACGATAATTCGCACCCCCATCGTGCATAACTTGTAAATTAAATGGTTCAAATGGATCTGAGCACTATGGGACTCAACTGCTGAGGTCATTAGTCCCCTAGAACTTAGAACTAGTTAAACCTAATTAACCTAAGGACATCACAAACATCCATGCCCGAGGCAGGATTCGAACCTGCGACCGTAGCGGTCTTGCGGTTCCAGACTGCAGCGCCTTTAACCGCACGGCCACTTCGGCCGGCTCTCTTGTAAATTACTTCCTTCAGGATAACAACATCGCTCGACTAGAGTGGCCAGTATGTTCTCCAAACACGAACCCTATCGAACATGCCTGGAATAGGTTGAAAAGGGCTGTTTACGGACGACATGACCCACCAACCACTCTGAGGGATCTGCGCCGAATCGCCCTTGAGGAGTGGGACAATCTGGACCAACAGTGCGTTGATGAACTTGTGTATACTGTGCCACGACGAACAGAGGCATGCGTCAATGTACGAGGACGTGCTACTGAGTATTAGAGTTACCGGTGTGTACAGCAATCTGGACTACCACCTCTGAAGGTCTCGCTGTATGGTGGCATCATGCAATGTGTTATTTTCATGACCAATAAAAAGGGCAGAAATAATGTTTGTGTTGATGTCTATTCCAATTTTCTGTACAGGTTCCGGCTGCCTCGGAACCGAGGTGATGCAAAGCTTTTTTTGATGTGTGTATATCTGACATGTCTGTGACGTGTTCTGTTCTTATAGACCAGATGTTGAATTACATATCGAAGATGCGTATTATGGCAGACGCTGTGCACAGAGGAACTCCTTAGTTCACAGTATGGCGACTTTAACAGCCAACATGTTCCTGCGAGCTTCATTCGTAACTTCCACTTGTGGAAAGGTATCATAAACTAAATTACGAATAAAGACAAAAAACTGAGGATACTTGGTCCAGTGGGAACAGAAACAAAATACAACTTGCCGTGACCTAAGTCTATGAACGTGTATAGAACATAATACAATGCACGAAATAAGAATATTGTTCTTTGGATATTTTCGTAGAAAGAATAACGACAGACTGGCAAAGCAAATCATGAAACAGAAAAGACCACTAGCATCTTTTACACAGATACTGAATTATCTAAAACAAGTATACGTAACGCGCGTAAAAGGAATTTTTTTAGGAACAGAATTCGGAGAGTTTTTTTCATGGATGAACCAGAAAGAATAAGAAAACAGTCTCACAACATCGAAACTTCAGGAGTAAAAATTATTAAGTATGAAGCTAATGTGGGCGAAGAGAAAGGAGAGGTCCTAGAATGGAAATATTGACTTATGAACAATGAAAAGAGGCAGTTCCAATAAACACACATATAAATAAATAGAAAAGAACAAATTATTTTACAACTATGTTGAACTCTAATACACATAAATATGTGACTTGAGTGTTTGTGGTATATGGAAGCATCATTTTGTATTACCAACGAGGTGGTAGTACCAAATGTTTATGTCTTAATCACTTTTATTATAAAACGGGAAAATAATTCTGATTTTGTTGCTACGTGGCACTACTTTTGTATGCATCACCGCCCTCTGATGACTTACATTCTCTCCAGGGTTACCCAGTCGTATGAATGTCCATAGTGTGTCTTTCTACTGTTCAATTTTGACAATACTTGTAGTCCCATACCCTTGGATAATTTTTGTGTAGTTACATTTTCTGTAATTTACTATATGTATCTCGTTTGCAAACAATCAGAGGATGGGTGCTACCAGAAACGCGTCAATGAGGTCGCTGGCTTATAAGATGGTGGCTTCTTATTTAGTGACTATACAACAACTATTCAGTACTATTTACCAGTGGGTGGCACCATAAAATTGTCGGATGAAACTTCACCAAAGATAAACATCTGCAAAATGTCTGAGATTGCCATTAACACTGGCCGCTAAGACATTAATGCGCAATTTGAATAGCAATGGTCCCGTTACATTACCTAGGTGAAGACTAGATATTACTTCCGTCACTATGGATTACACTGATTTTAAAGTGTTGCATTTTTCGTGTCACGGAGTTGTCAATCCAGACGCCAGAAGTTAGGTACTCCTCATGAACGACTTCCTGTAATAAGTACCCTACGGACACTCAATCTAAAGCTCTTCTAAGTCTACATTTATCGCAATCGCATCCAGATAATTACCTTTATCCGTCGTAAGTAGGATAACGCTTGTGTAGAGAAACAATTGGGTTTCGCATGGTCCATGTTTTTAGTATGTAGGTTAGTCTCCTCTGAGAAGACAATTTTATGTTGGGTAGGTTGAGGAAAGTACAAATATCATCTGTGATGATGATAGCCTGGAATAATGTTGTGGTAAGGAGAAGAAGAAACGACACTGGAGATCGTGGAAATGGGAAGACCAATGAAAGAGAGAGAGAACTGAGACTCTTCTGTATACATCTCGATCTCTGGATTGTTAATAATAAGCACCATCAACGAAGATCCAAGTATATATATTCACAGAAATCAAATGGACTTTGTGACAATCAATCAAAGATTCAAAACAGTGTTAAGATGGCAGAAAGCTTTCCAGGTGCAGATGACGATACGGGCCGTATTTTACGCACATAAGATATTAGAACAACATTAAAACATGTTAAGGAATGACAACGAAAAAATGGAATATAAGAAAAATAGAATAATGAGAACATTAAGAAGGAGTACAATCACTACGTCGAAATAAACTGGAACATCTAAGTAGAAGTGCAGAAATTAATAAAGAATGGAATACCACTATAAATGCGATGTTGGAAATATTAGAGCTGGAAACAGGCGAGGTGGGAAAAACAAGGTCTAAGAATAGTTCATAACGGGAACTACATCAGATAAAACAGGTAAACACAGGAGATGGAAAAACGGAAATTCGGCAGGAGGCAGAAGAAGGACAGAAAACTGAAGAATTCAGTCAGAAAGATAACTGAGGAGGCTAGAGAGAAATCAGTGAGGAGATAATGAGCAGAGAGATAAATGGAAATCTCAAACAAATGAGCAGAACAATGAAATCCGTAATAAGAAGAGAATAAAGAAAATAAGCAATCATTGAATGTTATATATTCATGGGAAGACGACTATAACCACAGTAGAGTACAAGTGAGTTTGGATGGATTAAACATTTCACATGATGGATTGTACGGTGCACAAATGGACAACACCAGACAAGTTTTGGAAAATGCACGGGATATCAATGAAGAAGACTGAAATGGGTTGGGTTGGGTTGGGTTGTTTTTGGGGAAGGAGACCAGACAACGAGGTCATCGGTCTCAGCGGATTAGGGAGGGACGGAGACGGAAGTCGGCCGTGCCCTTTCAAATGAACCATCCCGGCATTTGCCTGGAGCGATTTACGGAAAGCACGGAAAACCTAAATCAGGATGGTCGGAAGCGGGATTGAACCGTCGTCATCCCGAATGCGAGTCCAGTGTGCTAGCCACTGCGCCACCTCTCTGAAATGGGAATTGGAGATAGCAGTTCAGGAGCTCTGGAGAGTTAAGCATTGGGCTGTTATAGAATTCGATCTGAGGCACCGCAAGTCAGAATACCGAATTCAATAACCAGATTCACTGAGGTACTAAACAGAATTTATGATTGGAAACCGGCTTCAATATCTCCCTTAGAGCATTGTAGTACCTTTGCCTAAAAAGTTCAACGCAATAAAATGCAAAGACTATAGACCAATTAATTTATCAGTCATGTTACAAATGCTGTAACAAGAGTATTACAAAGGACAACTGAAACCAAAATACTGGGAAAGAACAGTCGGGCTCAGAAGGTGTAAAAGAACAGGAGACGTCATAGTTTGTCTGAGTATGAGAGAAATGAACAGGGAGGTGTATATTTGTTTTATCGATAGAAGAATGCTTTCATAAACTGGAGTATACTGCTGAAAATTTTAGAAGATGTTGGTACAGACTTGGAAGTTAGAAGGTTAATAAGAAAGATGTTCACGAAGCAAAATACGACCGAATAGGGAGTGAGGAGATAGATGACATAACAAATAGGAGGGATGAAGGGCAATGATCGTCACTGTCACCGAACATGTTCAACATATATGGAGAAGTGCTGATAGATTAGGCTATAAATGACGAAAGAGGCATTGTCACTGGTAGAGAAAGGATAAAGTCTGCAAAATACACTGGAGCATGGAATAAGGATAAATATAGAAAAGACAAAAATGATGAGAATATGTAATAAGGAATCTCAACTTAACGTATTCTTAGATGGAAAAAAGAGAGATCAAACAAAATGCTTTATGTATCAGGAAAGTTCAACGAAATGGAACCGAAGCTGTATAGAAGAAATAGAGAGGAGGATATCTGTGACAAAGACAGCATTCGAAATAGTGAAGCAGTTGTTAACATCTAAAAATATTCCTCTATTAAAACAACAGTTTAGGTAGCAGAAATATTTTATTACAGACCGGTTTCGGCTTGATGTAGAAGTAATCTTCAGAAAATACGAGTAAGCACCACCTGATTGCTGCTGGCGGTTTCTCAGGTGCTGACGTGGCAACACGAGCGTGCTCTTATCACCAAATCGCAGTTGCTCCTCTGGACCACGTTGTCCAAATTTATAAAAGAATTTCTCTGAAGCTGACGAAACAATTTACTGAATTTGATTCTTGTGTTCTTGCCGGCGTATTTGATAATCAAAATATCCACGGGTGTACTGCCGGTCGGCAGTGTCCAACGGGCACAATATTTCGGCGATCATACACGTCGCCATCATCAGGTGAAATGACGGACTGAGCTCCTGTGAACGTGCCGGTACGGAGATCCGTACGCTGTGGCTGCTCAGGGGGAACTGAATGTTACGTATGGAGTGTAGCGTTATACATCGGTGACTAGTGGATAGTTAAAAGGAAGAAAGATGTTCAGAATATTTTGGAATGTTACTGTGGAGAAGAATCTTTAAGGTGAAATGGACTGACAGACTTAAGAATGAGGTTCAGAACGGTTCAAATGGCTCTGAGCACTATGGGACTTAACATCTGAGGCCATCAGTCCCCTCGAACTTATAACTACTTAAACCTAACTAACCTAAGGACATCACACACATCCATGCCTGAGGCAGGATTTGAACCTGCGACCGTAGCAGTCTCGCAGTTCCGGACTGAAGCGCCTAGAACCGCACAGCCACCGCGGCCGGCTAAGAATGAGGAAGTAATGAAGAAAATACGGTAGAAAGAAGATTACTGTAAGTGATCAGAAAGGGGAAATCATCTGGGCTGTGTGTATACTGCAACAAAGAATTAATGAAGAAAAAGTGGAATGAATGAGAAGAAGAGGTACGAAGAGAATTGGAGTAATGGATGACATTGGGAAAGGGAGAACTTACAAACAATGAAGGAAGATGCTCAGAATAGGACACAATCGAGTATCTCCAGTTAAAACCTGTCAAAGACAGATACATTAAGACAGAGGAATATCATTACCCGTTAATGGGGAGTACAATACCAAGTTCTATTGGGATAAGAGATGAGTGAAACAGTACAATAGTTATGTGCATCAGACCCACTTTTACCTTTAGGCTCGTGAGAACTTTCGTATATCTCATTACAGGGAACACTTTTGTTCTTAAGAGATTTTAATATAAATTCCGGTCGAGATTAGAGCTAAATCTCCCGAAAATTTTATATAAAACATGCTGGAGATGGCTTCAGTCCGATGTTTTGTTTAGTCCACTTGCAGCAGCAGTTCGCCGACTCAGTACGCCGCCAATCTCCTGGCGTAGCTACTCCAGTTCCACAGCAACCACAGCCACAACCACTTTGGGCAGTGGGTAATGGTAACAACTACGCGCTAAAAGAGAAAACAAAGAGATATCTTACACAGTACCTAGAGTCTTACCGTGTAGTGGAACTGACATCTGCATTTAGTGTCGAACACGTGCCATGGTTGTGCATGTAAGACGAGTCCGTCCATTCAAAAGCATATCTCAATCGGTGTCTCAGTTACAGGCACGAAAGGGGGAAGGGAAGTGGTAAAGGGGAGAGATGCTAAAGCATCAAGATATTCCGGTGGTTGTTCAGATGTATCCAATCCTATAAGTTCATTAACTCACAAGGCCTTTTGAGCTAATTGAGAATTTTCTCTCCCTAAATGATACGATATGTATACCAATTTTGTCTGTTTGTTCTTGTTAGTTGTTAAGGATGTGCATGTGTTTATGATGTGGTTACTTTTATTCTGTACTCTTTAAGAACTATTTAGATTACGAACACAGAGTGTTTCATTTATGAAACAGGTTAACGTGTGAGAGTAATAAGACATATTACTGTAAATAAAGTATGGCTTCCGGTAATAAGTTGGAGGAATTTTATGTTGAGTTTATTATTCACGAGAAATGTGTAATGTTGTGATCTGTGTAGTGGAAACTTAGCGCGTTTGATTTAGTCTAGTGGAAAAACAATTATATTATTGATATTTTGATTAGTGAGTGAAGTGCGTACCTGTCACAGCAACTGATTTCTGTTGTAATTGTGCAGGTGTAACAGGAAGTTGGTTGCCATGGAGTGCGAATGTATGTGTATCAGCCTTCGGCTTTTGGACTAAAGTGTAGATATTCATTCCTGAAATGCATGTTTACTTCGTCAGTTTAGTCATTTTAGACGATGGAACGGTATGAGGAAGTCCGATGCACTGCTCTCCAATTTAGCATTGCTGCATACCAGGCCGAAGGAAACACGGTCTGTCTCACAAAGCTTAAATGGACAGTCCAAGGTTCGAGTGAACTCAACCTGTTTCGCGTAGAGAACCCTGCGTATGAGTGTCTTTGGAGCTCGGGAAAGTGTCTGCTAGTGAAACTGATTTCTTACATAATGTAGGACTGCACTGGCACTTTTCCAAAGGAGACCCGTCAGTACCTGTTACGACCAAGATCGCTTAAGTAGCACACAACGGTTAGAGGTGCAGGGGAAATGGTTGCTGACCAACGAAACCAGGTGCGACATTTCTCCACCTGCCTTCCGACTACCTGCCACCATCAGTGTAACCAAAACTCTGAACACTCTTCGAAATTCTGCCCCAATAATACCTAACCTATCTAATGTTAAGCATTACAGGCTTGGGTGCAACCATCTCGTGAGTACACGCGTTCGAGCTGGTGCTATCCTGGACTGCTGACGAACTGTCAGTATATACGGCACCAGAGAGCCTTCAAGCACGCAATAATCGCGTTGCGTCGCTGGCCGTCAAAACAGGCAGCACTGCTTACAACACGCGTAGTTTCGGAGTGGAAGTCATGGAATTAATGTATTTTTCGGCTCACAATGAAGTCTTGACAGATCCATATTTATTAGTGGTAAAACGTCGGACGCAGTCATGGAAGGTCGGCGTACCGAGTTCGTTATTATAATTGCTCTTGTGGAAGTAAGATGGTGGAGATTAATAATTCAGTGTTCGGGGATTTAAGTATCTCATGGACCCAATGCCCGCAAAATCTTGAGGAATGCCTAGGTAGGCTTTCAGCCAAAGACACAAAATTCGTAACAGCCCTACACTAAATGACATCCTAGACCTGCCTCTTCTATCTTCTCTGGATCAGTTATTGGTCTGTCAGAATTTCCATGTCTTAGTGGAATATTATTTCGTCTGAGTTTACGAAAAAATACAATACCGAACATAAGCGTCAACCCATTGCGTGAAGAACTACGAAATCAGTCGCTTTGTGATGTTAGTGACCGTATCCATTGCTGCCATAAATATAGTGTTGCCCATATCCCATTTTTATCTTCCTTCGATCAGCGGCTCCATACTAATGATATCGGGACAAGTGAAGAAATATCTTCCCCTTGAAGAAATGAACCTAGGAAGCGCTAAATCAGGAATCAAAGACTCAGTGTCTGAACTTACAAAATACACTCCTGGAAATTGAAATAAGAACACCGTGAATTCATTGTCCCAGGAAGGGGAAACTTTATTGACACATTCCTGGGGTCAGATACATCACATGATCACACTGACAGAACCACAGGCACATAGACACAGGCAACAGAGCATGCACAATGTCGGCACTAGTACAGTGTATATCCACCTTTCGCAGCAATGCAGGCTGCTATTCTCCCATGGAGACGATCGTAGAGATGCTGGATGTAGTCCTGTGGAACGGCTTGCCATGCCATTTCCACCTGGCGCCTCAGTTGGACCAGCGTTCGTGTTGGACGTGCAGACCGCGTGAGACGACGCTTCATCCAGTCCCAAACATACTCAATGGGGGACAGATCCGGAGATCTTGCTGGCCAGGGTAGTTGACTTACACCTTCTAGAGCACGTTGGGTGGCACGGGATACATGCAGACGTGCATTGTCCTGTTGGAACAGCAAGTTCCCTTGCCGGTCTAGGAATGGTAGAACGATGGGTTCGATGACGGTTTGGATGTACCGTGCACTATTCAGTGTCCCCTCGACGATCACCAGTGGTGTACGGCCAGTGTAGGAGATCGCTCCCCACACCATGATGCCGGGTGTTGGCCCTGTGTGCCTCGGTCGTATGCAGTCCTGATTGTGGCGCTCACCTGCACGGCGCCAAACACGCATACGACCATCATTGGCACCAAGGCAGAAGCGACTCTCATCGCTGAAGACGACACGTCTCCATTCGTCCCTCCATTCACGCCTGTCGCGACACCACTGGAGGCTGCTGCACGATGTTGGGGCGTGAGCGGAAGACGGCCTAACGGTGAGCGGGACCGTAGCCCAGCTTCATGGAGACGGTTGCGAATGGTCCTCGCCGATACCCCAGGAGCAACAGTGTCCCTAATTTGCTGGGAAGTGGCGGTGCGGTCCCCTACGGCACTGCGTAGGATCCTACGGTCTTGGCGTGCATCCGTGCGTCGCTGCGGTCCGGTCCCAGGTCGACGGGCACGTGCACCTTCCGCCGACCACTGGCGACAACATCGATGTACTGTGGAGACCTCACGCCCCACGTGTTGAGCAATTCGGCGGTACGTCCACCCGGCCTCCCGCATGCCCACTATACGCCCTCGCTCAAAGTCCGTCAACTGCACATACGGTTCACGTCCACGCTGTCGCGGCATGCTACCAGTGTTAAAGACTGCGATGGAGCTCCGCATGCCACGGCAAACTGGCTGACACTGACGGCGGCGGTGCACAAATGCCGCGCAGCTAGCGCCATTCGATGGCCAACACCGCGGTTCCTGGTGTGTCCGCGGTGCCGTGCGTGTGATCATTGCTTGTACAGCCCTCTCGCAGTGTCCGGAGCAAGTATGGTGGGTGTGACACACCGGTGTCAATGTGTTCTTTTTTCCATTTCCAGGAGCGTATGAAAAATTGTAAATTCCCTAAATATGTAGAGTTCAAAGAAAAGTATAGGTAGGCAGCATCAAAATTTGAGTGTCTGATGGAGACCTGTGTTTTGACTTGGAGTATGAAAAGTATATTAGAACCTCTATTACAACATTAAATCAAAAATTCGGAATGCAAAATTCATCTTCGACGAATAGAACAGTGAAGCGCCACAGCTTTACTGCGTTAACTGATACGTGAACATGTGGCTGGCCACCAACTGGTTGCTACCCCAGCTCTGCCATAGCCGGGATCTCTTTCGGTATGCAGCCAGGTGTGGTTTTGGCACTTCCAACACAACAACAGACACGCGTTTGCAAGTATTGGACATCTTGCCAGGTAGATCAAGAAAAACATCCGTAGAACATTGAGGTGGCTACCATTGTCATGTCAGCATCCACTACGAGGCCGTCAATCTTCTCCCGCTTCTCGATGGGACGCACAGCCAAATGGTCCAGCCACAGTCCTGATGAAATCGAACTACAGTCCTCCAAGGTCCGAGACACTGGAGTCCATCAGCGCCAGCTGCCACTCTCCAGCTGCCTGTCCAGGTCTTGACCCAAGGCAACACCCCCGACAACTGCTCTGGCTGCATGTTGTCTAACTGAGCTCAGCGTCAAGGGAGCTCCAGTCCAAGGCAGCTTGAAATGAACTGCAAGCAAGTTCGCTGTAGAGTTCAGTGGACGAGATATACTGACACCGATAGGTCCACACCAGTCCATTCTAAGCTGAGGTTTATCGCTCATAGCCTGATGTGTGCATCCTGTGCGCGCACATTTTCTTCGCCTTTGTAGTAAGGCAAAGTGTAAACTGAATCAACCACCAGCTACAGGGATATTCAGCACCCTCGCTCCACCTCCACAAGAGAACCACCCTCCCACACTCACATTCATTCTCAAGTGATTACCATGTGAGTATCCTTCCAGATTCAAAAAAACTGAATCGTATCATGATTTCGTCATTTTACTTTTGTGTAACAATTTTAGATCATTTCGATTTTCATTTTAATGTTGTAGTTCTCGGTTACCAACTTGTTAACATTCGACTGCGTGTAAAGTCTCTGCCACTGACAACCTTAATATATTAACAACATTTCTTGGGATATGACACTTTCATAGGATTGCAAAAAATGTTCGACATTGTCAAATGGTTCAAGATGTTCGGCATAATGAGAAAAATAAGGGTAAATTACAGGGAAAGGCAGGTAATATACAATATACACAAGAGCCTAGAGGGAAGAAGAATGAACGTGGAAAAAAAAACTGCTCGTAATGAAAAGGATGTCAGGCAGTGATGCAGTCCTTCGCCTCTCCTGTCCAATCTACACGTCGAATAAGCAATGATGAAAGAAAAGTTCAAGAATGAAATTTAAAATTCATCGTGAAAAGATATCAACGATTAAGATTTGCTTATGACATTGCTATCCTGAATCAAAGATGAATCATAGAAGAAGTGTAGAATTTGCTGATGAAGTGAATAGTCTAATAAGTACACAATACGGACTCAGAGTAAATCGATAAAGGATGGAAGTAGTGAAAATGAGAACAGCGAGAAACTTAACATCAGGATTGGTGATCGCGAGGTAGATGAAGTTTATGAATTCATCTACTTATGCAGCGAAATAACCCAAGACGTTCGGAGCAATAAGGGCATAAAAAGCAGACTAGTACTGGAAAAAAGGGCATTCCTGGCCAAGAAGAGTCTAGTAGTATCAAACAAACGCCACATTTTGAGGAAGAAATTTCTGTGAGTGTATATTTGGAGTACAGCATTATATGGTAGTGACACGTAGACTGTGGGAAAACAGAAAAAGAAGAGAATCGAAGCATTTGAAATGTACTGCTACAGAAGAATGTCAAAAACTACATGAATTGATAAGGTAGGGACTGATGAGGTTCTCCTCAGAATTGGCGATCGAACGAATATATGGAAAATACTGGCGAGTAGAAGGGAGACAACTGTAGGAGATCTGTTAAAGACACCACAGAATAACTACCATGGTACTAGAAGGAACTGTGGAGAGTAAAAACTGTAGGGGAAAACAGAGATTGGAACACATTCAGCAAATAAAGGAGGACATAGTTTGCAAGTATTACTCTGAGATGAAGAGTTTGGCATAGGAGAGGAATTCGCGGCCGGTGGACTCCCTCGTTTACTCACGTCCATCACACCCCAATCTGAGCTTCTGATTGTTCTCTAATTAACAGCATCCGACTATTTAACGCCTAAACTAAAAAATAATAATACTGGTCATGTTGAGTGGTCATGGACTCACTTCGAGGGAAATCAAAAGCCTTTCAAACGTATAGTACTGTTTTTTTTTTTAATATTATGGTTTCTCATATCGTCACTTACGGATTGTTAAATGGTCATACTTGTAAAAAAAGGGTTCACCTAAGAACTGTGATACGTTTTAGGTGACCATTTTCTACCAACAGTACATGAGCTCTTCACAGCACCTTAAAAAGACATAGTTCCCACTAACTCTAAATTTATTATTGAGTGCCTATATGAAATAAAACGTCTGATCTGACCTCCATGATACCCTCACATGAGGTACTGTGTTCGTGCTGAAAATGATCATTATTTTACTCCATCATCTCTCAATAAATCGTTTTAAGCAGAAATATTTGCAAGCATTAAAAGATTGTACAAACTGATGTTCAGAAATTTTCAGGCCATATGGTTCTAGATAGGTTTCAGATTAATATATTACGTCCCTGCGTTTGCCTTTGTTTGGTGGAACATAAGTGGGTTACATGAATATCACTCAAGAACTCACTTTGTCTTAAGTATAAGCAGATGAAATCTTTTTCATTTTGCTTCAATTATACAACAGTTTATGTCTGTTCGACAGAATATTTACGTCAGTTTTCTCTTGCAGATACGGCGGACAACCCTGTATCGTAGAAAGCTGAGACACCTTACCTGTATAAGAAGAAAATCTGAAGCTGCACGTCATTTCAGCAATTTTTTATATACACCAAGCAGACATCAGAATGGAGTATGTTTTATATCGACATAACACTGCTGTGCGACACAGCATGAATTCCTCAACTATGTTAGTAGAAAATCGCCGTATTACCTTTTACGTCAGCAAACTGATCTAATTTTAAAATCCAAACGGGTGCTTTAAAAAGTTATAGATGGTCTGGGAAGAGCAACAAACTACTTTGAATTTATCGCAAATGAAGTATTCCCGGAGGTAATTAATTAAACAAAAATCAGAGATATACCTGAAACTTACGTATATGTAATACAAAGCATTGTAACATAAAACTCAATAAAATCGCACGAGAAGCTTTCATTCAGATACCACAAAATTTTATAAAAACATCTTGGTAATACAAAGCATTGTAACATAAAATTCAATAAAAACGCACGAGAAGCTTTCACTCAGACACCACAAAATTTTGTAAACGCATCTTGGTTAAATTTTGACGAAATGAATGAGCGCTGTACATGCTCAGTTTCCTTTACGGGGGCAAAAGCTTGAGGAACTCTTAGCAGAGAGTATCTTCTAAAGTATTGAATAAGGTGTTGCTACCTTGGAATCTTGTATATAGCTTTTCCCTTGTACGTTCTACGCACTAATTTGATAGTCATTCCTCCCGTCGCGTCAGAATTTCGATAGGTGTTTTTATCCATCGCTGCTGCCGTATTTGACTGCAAGTGTTCCAGAGCTCAGTTGAACTCTGACTTTTGTAGTGTATCCGCTATTTCTACCACATCGACTATAATTACTTTTTACATGCGTTCATATTTACACTCTGTAAGCCATCTTAAGGCATACGGTGGTGGGTACTTTGTGCACCACTACAGTTTCCCCCTTATCTCCTTTTCCAGTCGCGAATGATTCGCGGGGAGCACGTTCGTTTGTAAGTTTCCGTGTGCGCTGGAATCTGTCTCATTTTACTTTCATAGCCATTATGCAAGATGTACATAGTAGGAAGCAATAAAATGGCTGACTCTTCCTTGGCCACGCCCGTGATGATTTCGCACTTAATAACTTCTAACAAAACTTTTGCTCTTCTTATGATGTTCTCCACTATTCTATGAATCCTGTCAGGTACCGGTCGAACAGGGTTTCGTAAGCTATCTCCTATGTGGTTGGACTGTCTACCCTGACGAGTTTCAGAAGGAACAGTGGTCTGGCAGCTTCCTTATTTGGCCACTTCCTTACTTACGGTTAGTTTTGTGTTCCGTACGTTTACTACGGTTCAAATGGCTCTAAGCACTATGGGACTCAACTGCTGTGGTCAGAAGTCCCCTAGAACTTAGAACTACTTAAACCTAACTAACCTAAGGACATCACACACATCCATGCCCGAGGCAGGATTCGAACCTGCAACCGTAGTGGTCGTGCGGTTCCAGACTGTAGCGCCTGTAACCGCTCGGCCACTTAGGCCGGCCGTACGTTTACTCCAAGACATTTAGTGGAGGTTATGGTTTCCAGACAAAATAGAGATCTTCCCCCAATTGAAGCCTTCAGTAACTTTCTGCACCTATCACTCCTCCTATCGACGTTTAACAAAAAAAAACCTTCTGTACTCTTAATATTAACGCCTTTGCTTTCCATTTCAGCGAAGTTTAAGTTGACTTTTCTGATATGTTAATCTGCGCTTCCGTCGCCCGTATCCTTTTCGATTTTTCTCATTTTTCCAGCGGAAATTTTACTTTAACTTTCATGAACTTTCTTTTTATTTCATTTCTCAGTAATTTATATTACTGTGTTCCTGCCTGTCGTCGACCTTTCTTTCTTCTTCTTCCTCATCTAATGCCTAATGTCGTATTTACTATCGTAGTATAAACAGGGTGATTTTTTCAACCGTGTACAAACTCTAGGGATTGATCTATGAGACGATACTGAACAAAAAACGTCTAATGAGCTTAAGTTCGTAAATGCATGCTTTCCGCGCTAGAGACCGTTTATTCAACCGTACTTTGTTACAGAGATGCTTTGTTTACGATACACACTGTACCATGCAGCCACTGTAGCCGAACAGTGTCAAAGGCAGCGTGAATACGCTGATCCAGTTTCTCCACAGTTGGAATGGGTTCTGAATGCGTAATACTAGTGAGATGGCTGCATAGCCGGTAATCGCAACGGGTAGGATCTGGTGAACGACCAGGCAATGCAACTGGACCTCCTCCTCCAATCCATCGACCAGGGAGGGCACGACTGAGATACGTTCGGACGTTAACGGCAAAGTGAGCTGAAGCACCATCAAGTAGCAGTCACATAATCCTTTGAATCATGAATGGCAATTCTTCCAACAGTCGGGGCAAATTCACCCGCAAGAAGCGCCGATACTTACAAGTGTTAGGCGACGTGGAAGGAAGACTGATCCCCCAACATACAGTAGTCAGCTATCCCGGCCCATACATTACGGCTGCCCCAGTGCTGATAATTTTCTGTAACCAAAACTAGGGGGTTCTGCATACTATCATGCAGATGACTGTTGTGAAAGTTTAGGATATGATACTGCGTAAAGGTGGCCTTATCTGTGAATAGGGTGGATGACCAAAATACCGGAATAGTGTTGCCTGGTGAACAAAATAGTGGCAAACTGCGCCCGATGTGGAAATTCTGTCGCTAATAAGCCCTGCACGCGCTGTATGTGATAAGGGTAGTAACAAAGGTCGTGGAGAATGTTCCACACGGTCATCCGGTTTACCCTGTACTGGCGGGCCAACTGGCTGGTACTGACATGGCGGTCGCCTTCCAGTGCAAATCACATTTTCCTCCAAGTCTGGTGTCCTAACATTTCGGGAGATCTTTCTCGATTTCCTGCTTTCCTGTCAAAGACAAACAGCGAAACAATGTTGCAAACTTTGAATGCTGTTGCTGACGGCAGGGATAGGTCTCCTGATACAACCTTGCTCCCTACCGCCAGTTGCCATTTACCTTTCATTAAGTAAACACCATGTCCGAAAGTTCTCGATTCGAATACGGAACCATTGCATACAGCGCTGTATTACATCCGCTACAAGGTGGGTCAGCAGGCGAAGTGAAGCGGACACAGCATTACCAGTTACTTTGGCAGGAGGGGGCGCTAGGGCATGAGGTGTAAGATACAGTACCACCCTCCAGAAGGAAATAATGCGCATTGTAACTGTGGCTGCATGGTACAGCACATATTAGACCACAATAAATGTAACAAAGCGTGATTGAATAGATGGTCTCTATAATAGAAATCATGGATTTCCGGACTTCATTAGATACTTTTGTCCTGTATCCTCTCTTCGATCGATCTCTAGAGTTCGTACACGGTGGAAAAAATCAACCTTTATGTAGCCTCAGAGAACTTCAAACCCACATCATCTATCCTTACATCACTTTCCCCTTGTTTCCACATTGATTCTTCCCATGATTCTCTTAAATCGTAGACTACCTTCATCACGCAGTATCTGATATAGGAATTCTGTTTCAGTGTGGTATAATGCGACTAGTATCTCCCTAGTCTGCATGCCTTTTCCAATACACCTCACCCCCTTGAGGTTCTTGATCACTGTATTAAATGCTGAAATTTTCTAAACAACTAAAGGAATCCTTGTCCTATCTCATTCAACAATAACTATTACTTACGTTCATCCTCCCACTACAGCTTTCAAGTCCTTCAAAGTTATTAGACTTTATGTCGTTTCTCAGACTGAGTTCACATTTACTTCCTCAGTCTCTTCAATTGCTATTTATAACGACCTTATGTTTAGTTAAACAATTGTTGTTTGTGATAGTTACCTGTGACAATGATCAAAATATTCCTATCACCAAGACATTTCACAGTGACTAACTCTCTCTCCTGTCCTACTATATGAGATTGTCCGCACTTTGTATCTGCACAGTGAGTGGACTAATGTGTGCAAACTTAACGTACCACTTAGCGCGTAAATGGACAGAACTTCTGATCTGTCTTCACAAGCTCACGGTGTTAAGCAGACATTCTATATAAATATGAACCTGGCCCTGTAAGTCAGCTAATATCACGTCCTGATCGTAACTAAAATCATTAGCAATGCTGCTGCCTCTTAACTAGAATGCATGAATTAATGAAAGTGAAAGTTTTCGGTCTATTGTAGAAAGACAAAACAGTTATTCTCTTTTTTATTCTGCATATAACTTATCAACTGTGCTTTCATGGCTCAAGTGGTACACAACAATCATGTTCAGTTACATTCAACACTCAATAACAAAATATTTAACTCTTGGACATAATGAATTGACGATTATTAAAATCGTTATATCTATGTACGAAGATGTTTTTTATCACAGGAAGGAATGATTAAAATTTTCATTAGCTCATTCACAATTATAATGTTGTAGCTGGTCAGTGCACTGAGTTGATGGAGAATACTCTTTTAACCAACGAAAAAAACTCTCCTGTACTCAACGTGAGAGTAGGTTAGTATCCTAGTTTTTGATACGAAATTGTCAAATTGTACCCAAGTTGGAGTCAGCAAAATCTCGACTCAAGATCCACTGTGGCCTAATGTGCAATGGTACTTTAGCAAGTGGTATCTGCAACGGCATTGTCTCCGTGCTTGATCTGAAATGCTAATTCCCTACTCTGGCCTTGACTGAATTCACTCAGCCTCAACTTTCCTACATTCTGTAGAACATTAATTTTTCCCTAGTAGAAATAATGGCTATTACACACTCGCTAAAGGTTGGAGCAATGTGCACAGTTTCTTTGCCCAAAAAAATTCTGCAGGAATAATTAACTACATCTTTGCTATCTGTTGCCACGATACGTGAAAGGTTTCATCCACACTTCGCAGAGAGCAAAGCTCTCAATGCTTTTGCTATTTTCCACAGACTTGTGTGGTCCGCCGTGAGATGAGAGAGATATCTAGAAATTTTAGTTCTCAAAATGCTTTTATATAATGGGGATCTCTCCACTGCGCTGCGTCTGCGTCGCCCAGTATGGCTACAGCCAATTGCTATCTCGTTAAAGAAGCCATATTTACGTTAAAAGGAATTATCCACTGTTCCGGCCTTATCCCTTCCTGCACAGAAGCTCGCCATTCTCTTGTTAAGTGGGGTTTTCTGATGTCATTTACCACCTGTTCGAATTGTCTCCAAAATGTGTTTCTTTTTAACTTATTTATTCATGCCCCTGTCCACATTGGTAGATATTGTTTTGTTAGTTTTTGGTATATGAGATTACTGCAATTGGCCTCTGTTGATATAACATACACTCCTGGAAATTGAAATAAGAACACCGTGAATTCATTGGCCCAGAAAGGGGAAACTTTATTGACACATTCCTGGGGTCAGATACATCACATGATCACACTGACAGAACCACAGGCACATAGGCACAGGCAACAGAGCATGCACAATGTCGGCACTAGTACAGTGTATATCCACCTTTCGCAGCAATGCAGGCTGCTATTCTCCCATGGAGACGATCGTAGAGATGCTGGATGTAGTCCTGTGGAACGGCTTGCCATGCCATTTCCACCTGGCGCCTCAGTTGGACCAGCGTTCGTGCTGGACGTGCAGACCGCGTGAGACGACGCTTCATCCAGTCCCAAACATGCTCAATGGGGGACAGATCCGGAGATCTTGCTGGCCAGGGTAGTTGACTTACACCTTCTAGAGCACGTTGGGTGGCACGGGATACATGCGGACGTGCATTGTCCTGTTGGAACAGCAAGTTCCCTTGACGGTCTAGGAATGGTAGAACGATGGGTTTGATGACGGTTTGGATGTACCGTGCACTATTCAGTGTCCCCTCGACGATCAGCAGTGGTGTACGGCCAGTGTAGGAGATCGCTCCCCACACCATGATGCCGGGTGTTGGCCCTGTGTGCCTCGGTCGTATGCAGTCCTGATTGTGGCGCTCACCTGCACGGCGCCAAACACGCAAACGACCATCATTGGCACCAAGGCAGAAGCAACTCTCATCGCTGAAGACGACACGTCTCCATTCGTCCCTCCATTCACGCCTGTCGCGACACCACTGGAGGCGGGCTGCACGATGTTGGGGCGTGAGCGGAAGACGGCCTAACGGTGTGCGGGACCGTAGCCCAGCTTCATGGAGACGGTTGCGAATGGTCCTCGCCGATACCCCAGGAGCAACAGTGTCCCTAATTTGCTGGGAAGTGGCGCTGCGGTCCCCTACGGCACTGCGTAGGATCCTACGGTCTTGGCGTGCATCCGTGCGTCGCTGCGGTCCGGTCCCAGGTCGTCGGGCACGTGCACCTTCCGCCGACCACTGGCGACAACATCGATGTACTGTGGAGACTTCACGCCCCACGTGTTGAGCAATTCGGCGGTACGTCCACCCGGCCTCCCGCATGCCCACTATACGCCCTCGCTCAAAGTCCGTCAACTGCACATACAGTTCACGTCCACGCTGTCGCGGCATGCTACCAGCGTTAAAGACTGCGATGGAGCTCCGTATGCCACGGCAAACTGGCTGACACTGACGGCGGCGGTGCACAAATGCTGCGCAGCTAGCGCCATTCGACGGCCAACACCGCGGTTCCTGGTGTGTCCGCTGCGCCGTGCATGTGATCATTGCTTGTACAGCCCTCTCGCAGTGTCCGGAGCAAGTATGGTGGGTCTGACACACCGTTGTCAATGTGTTTTTTTTTCCATTTCCAGGAGTGTATGTATTATTTTCAGAGGATCTCACACTGTATTGTACAGTCGTTACGGATGAAGCTCATGTAAGGTCTGTAAAATCCAGACACCTTACATATGCCATCCCTTCTGAATCAATTTTGTGCTGCTGTGAACAATGGTTGAGACATTTCACATTGCAGCGCAATATTATAAAGTTAGTGAATTTTAATCGTATCCAGCTACATGTCTATCTTCTGCTAGATGATGTCGATTCAAAATTCAATTATGATTTGAAATTTATTGGTTTATATGGCATTATTCTATTTGGATGATTATTATGTGTGTTTACAGTCCTTTGTAGCAGATATTTGACTAAACTTACAACAATTACCTGTAGTACTTGTGATTAAGTTCTATTAAAATGGTTCATCTACCCTTTAGAATCTTTCTTTACAATAACTTAAGGCATTCCATAATTCTCTAACATTCATGATATTTATGATAAATACTATATCAATATTGAATTGTCATCAATTTAAAATAGTTAATACTTTTGCATAACTAACTTTATATTCATTCACATTATTTATCATTAAAACACATTTCCAATATATCTACAATAGACAAATTTTTATAAACCTATCTTTAGATGGAATGGATATATACAAATTTACACATGAAATATCAAATATAAAATTTGGTACATTTATGAATATACTTTAATAATTTAAAAGTTGAATTATAGAATAGAAACGAAAAGCATAAAGTACAAATTCTCAGTGCTACAGGTACGACTGAATATTTACAGGCATATCCACTGCTAGCTGGAGTGATTGTCTTTTGCACTCTTTATAACATTACAATGAGTCCATCACATGCATCACTTTCTTTCTTAATGCACTTCACACTTTAAACTTTGGGTGTTGTTTGCTTCACAATGCTGCTGTCAATCAGTGGTGGTTGATGCTGCTAGTCATTTGCAGACTCTGTGCGATGTTGATGAAGATTATCGACATTTACAGTTCTGAGTGTTCGATCATGAATAACATTACATGGCCAACTCCATGTTGTTTGTTTTGACAACAAACTGCTATTCCAAGGCAATGTCATGATGTGATAACATAGGTGGCATCTTCCTTTATTGTTCTTGTTACCATTGACGTTGATGAGTATCACCCCTTGACGATTGCTGCAGTTTGATGTCCCCATTATGCGTACTCTGTTTGATGGTTTGACTGCCTTTAGTTGGTTTCATAGTTAGAATGAAATAACTGCACTGGTTTTCTTAAATATTGCTTTCTGTTAATTCTGCCAAATCTCATACTGGTTTAAGGTATAGGATTTAGAAAAGAATCTTGCTGTCTTCTGCCATCATTTTGGGACCCTTCCTTCTCTTCATTTCTTGCTGTGTCTTCTTTCCTGGAACTTCAGCTTCTCGGGCATTTGGGGTAGAATATGTTATTCAGTGAACATTATTTGGAAGGATTACCAGTATTCTTGTTATGTGATATGGCCAAGTCTGAATAGATAATTTCGGAAGTGATATTTCTGTGGTCAGTTACTAGCTTCTCCATCTGGTATTGAGAGAAATATTCTGAGCTTATCTTTCCAAGCAGTTGTACTACAAAGCTGTTACTGACAGTTTTCTATTGTTAGTCGCTACTCTCTAAGGAAGTTGTTTCACTTTCCTTGCAGGTGTACATCCTTTGTCCGTCGCTGTTGCTAGGCTTTCCCTGTCCTCTCGCTATTGAGGTGCGGCATGGGATAACATTCTTCAAAATACACCAGGCTAGGTCTCCGCACTAATGGGAAGTGTGAGTCAGTAAATTCCTTACTTTGGTCTCCTGTTTGTCGCCAGTGCTATATTGTGCGGTCGTATAAACTCTCACACTCAGACCATAGCCTCCCATCTATCTTCCACATCTGTTGTCAGCTTTTCTTCCTTCCCCAGACGATTGTAGTGACGTGCTGCTGTGTGTGTTCTCCGTTTTACCTGGTTACCTTGACTTTTTGTTTAGTACTACTACTTACAACTTTCATTATCTAAATTTAGAATGAGTTTTACATTGAATATTTAGATGACTAATACAATGAATATTTAAAGAGTTTTTTCAGTGCTTTACAGAAAAATTATCATATACACCTTAAGTTACTTTATTTTGTAACGGTTCCCTTACTTCTTCAATGGGCATGGATTGATGATATGTAGGTCAGTTAATTAGTGCATCATGCCATTAATTTCCTTTTATTCCTTTCTGACCTACTTTAACGATCTAAAAGAATTGTATTATTGTACCTATACTTGCATATTTACATGTTTGTAGCTCACTCTATCTGCCTTCTGAGATCTCCTGCTACCTGAAACATATCTACATTCTTTTGATGCATCATCTGTGTTACATTTACATTTCAATTTTCATGGCTAATTGCCATGGGTCCCTTACAAATGGGATAAAATTTATGACAAACCTGTTTTCCTTTAGTAGATAATAATTGAGTTTTAACAAGAATCAACTGTCCCACACTCAATACCTGTGTGGATGCCCCGCTGTCTGGTCTGAGCTTCCTTTTTTCAGCTGCTTGTTCGATATTTTCGAATGCTAATTTTATTATCAGCTGGTGTGATGATCTTCTGGATGGGGGAAACTGTGCTGCTTCTCTTACCCTATCCACAGGTCTTTTATTTTTGAGCACTGTGACTGGTGGTAAGTGTTTAGTATTGTGTGGCATTTCGTTAAGAATAGTCTTTAAATAATGTAAATTGGCATCCCATGTGGTATATCATGAACTACAGTACACATGACACCATGTCCCAATATCCTTCATCGTTCTTTCTGCACGGTTGGCGCTTGGTTTGTACCTGGATATGAAGATGGGTTTGCCTTTATGTCTTTTTAAAGCTGTCAACCAAGCCTTAGATCTACACAACTGGCCATTAAAATTGCTACACCAAGAAGAAATGCAGATGATTAACGGGTATTCATTGGACAAATATATTCTACTAGAATTGACATGTGATTACATTTTCACGCAATTTGGGCCCATAGATCCTGAGAAATCAGTACCCAGAACAACCACCTCTGGCCATAATAACGGCTTTGATGCGCCTGGGCATTGAGTCAAACTGAGCTTGGTTGGCGTGTACAGGTACAGCTGCCCATGCAGCTTCAACACGATAACACAGTTCTTCAAGAGCAGTGACTGGCGTATTGTGACGAGGCAATTGCTGGGTCACCATTGACCAGACGTTTTCAATTGGTGAGAGATCTGGAGAATGTGCTGACCAGGGCAGCAGTCGAACATTTTCTGTATCCAGAAAGGCCCGTACAGGACCTGCAACATGCGACCGTGCATTATACTGCTGAAATGTAGGGTTTCGCAGGGATCGAGTGAAGGGTAGAGCCGTGGGTCGTAACACAACTGAAATGTAACGTCCACTGTTCAAACTGCCGTCAGTGCGAACAAGAAGTGACCGAGACGTGTAACCAATGGCACCCCATACCATCACGCTGGGTGATACGCCAGTATGGCGATGACGAATACACGCTTCCAATGTGCGTTCACCGAGAACTCGCCAAACACGGATGCCACCATCATGATGCTGTAAACAGAACCTGGAGTCATCCGAATAAATTACGTGCTGTCATTCGTGCACCCAGGTTCGTCGCTGAGTACACCACCACAGTCGCACCTGTCTGTGATGCAGCGTCAAGGGTAACCGCAGCTTATAGTCCATGCTGCCGCAAACGTCGTCGAAATGTTCGTGCAGATGGTTGTTGTCTTGCTAACGCCCCTATCTGTAGACCCAGGGATCGAGACTTGGCTGCACGATTCGTTACAGTCATGAGGATAAGATGCCTGTCATCTCTACTGCTAGTGATACGAGGCCGTTGGGATCCAGCACGGCGTTCCGTATTACCCTCCTGAACACACCGATTCCGTATTCTGCTAACAGTCATTGGATCTTGACCAACGCGAGCAGCAGTGGCGCGATACGATAAACCGCAATCGCGATAGGCTACAATCCGAACTTTATCAAAGTCGGAAACGTGATGGTACGCATTTCTCCTCCTTACACGAGGCCTCACAACAACGTTTCACCAGGTAACGCCGGTCAACTGCTGTTTGTGTATGAGAAATCGGTTGGATACTTTCCTCATGTCAGCACGTTGAAGGTGCCGCCACTGGCGCCAACCTTGTGTGAATGCGATGAAAAGCTAATCATTTGCATATCACAGCATCTTCTTCCTGTAGGTTAAATTTCGCGTCTGTAGCACGTCATCTTCGTGGTGCAGCAATTTTAACGGCCAGTAGTGTATAATGGGGCCCATTATCTGAAGTCAACCTTTATACATGTTCTTCTTGCTTGAGTAAATCACATTGTAATGCGTTACTGATCGTAACACCAGTTGCACGTTTCAAAGAGGTAAAATTGGCACACTTTGATATTAACTCTAAATCTACAAAAATAAACGTGTTCCCATTCCTTGTACCTGGTAACGGTCCCATCAAATGCTAGATGTTTTAGTTTTTTCTGTATTATTGGTGATAATGGTGATCCAGTCTGAAAAGTAACATGTTTGGCTCGTTGGTAGTCCTTACAATTTTTGAGTACTTGCTGAATACGTCTTTCCATGTTGGGGAAATGTGTGGCGTCTTTAAGTTTCATAAAACATTCATTTGCCCCATAATGCCCATTACTTAAGTGATAGAACCTTATATACTTGTTCACGAGTTTATCAGGAAGACATGCTGTCCTTAAACTAGTTCAGGGTCTCGTCTGAAGAACAGTACATCATTCTTCAGCAAATATTGCTGACTTATGTATGACCCTTAAGACCTCTAGATCTTTGTTCTGTTCGTTTGAAAAGCTGTTGTTGCGTAATTTTCAAAAGGAATTCCTCTTATATAATATACACTAATTTGGTCTTCATCTACAGCAAACTTCACGTTACATGGGGTTGTGCCATGTGGACGCCGTGAAAAATTCTGCTAAGGTGTTTATTGGTCCTGGGGTATGTTTTACACAGAAAACATACTCTTGCCAGATTAAAATCCACCTCGCTAGCCTACCATGTGACAATTTCACTGTGAGTAAAAACTCAAGAGCTTTATGATCTGTGTATACAATAGTTTCCCTCCCAAATAGAAAATATCTAAACTCTATGAAACCCCAGACTACCGCTAAAGCTTCCAGCTCTATAATGGAATAATTCCTCTCACTTTTTGGTAACACATGACTCCCAAATGAAATGATTTTATGCATTATCCGTCCATTTTGTTCGTAGTGTTGAAATAATACTACGCCTAACCCAGTCTTGGCGCTGTCCGTTGTCATACAAAAGTCTTGCGTAAGATCTAGGTGTGACAGTACGGGTGCTTCCACTAACGTCTTTTTCAACTTCTGAAATTCTTGTTCTGCAGTATCATCCCATATCCATGGAGTGTTTTTACCAGTTATTCTGCATAATCGGGGTGTAGCTAGAGTGTCTATACAGATGAACCTTTTAAAAGTGTTACTAGTCTCAGAAAGCCTCTGAGAGTCTTCCTATTAATGGTGTTGCGAAATCTCTTATTGCCTCTAGTTTTTCTGGGTTCAGTTTTATTGTCGGCGCAGATATGACATGTCCCAGGAAGTCTTTGCGTTGTGTTTCAAATTTGATATCAAACTGGCACTTGGTGAAAACAATTTTGTTCAACAGGTGAAGACAGTAAGTAATAAATTTACAGAAAATGAATAATTAAGTAACAACAAAACCATCGCCCTAGAAAGTAGTGTTTATGTTCTGTGCCAAAAACTTGAATAATTGTCCTGTGCTGTAGTTAATAAAATCTTGTTAACAATATTGGTATCATGTTTTGCAACATTCCAGGGCATAGCTTTTTAAGTCAATGTAGTTTACATTCTGTAAATTTTCTGCAGCATTACAGAGATAATTTTGCGTTTAACATGACTGATATTATGAAAATCAAGTTTTTTAAGAGGTTTGGAGAAGGTGGAGCATTAAGCTGGGCTAGTCGGTGTACTAAATAGTGACACAACCTGTGCAGTTATTGAGAATGGATTTTGAAATGGATTTTGGTCAGGGACTGAATAAGCTAGAAGAAAAAGCGAATTTCTCAGTGGACCGAATTACAGGTAAGGTTGTGTTAGCATGAAGCAGTTTTTCAAAGATCAACTTAAAAAATTAGCTCATTTGAGCAAACTTTTCAATGAACTCACCCAGACTGATGCTTTGAAAAGGAGATTAGCAACTGAGGTACAATGGGACCTAGTCTATTGACCAGACGGCACGACAGACCAGTTTTAAAATATATAAATGAATTAGATAGAGTTTTGGAAGGAATGAGCAAATGTAACCCCAAAATTCTGAAGATTGACGCAGTACTAAACACAAGAGGAAGGAACATTCTAACCAAACTGGTAACAACTGTCATCTGATGGAATATTATATGGTAAATGGTAAAATAATAAATGGTCATAAAACTGGATATTGCGTAATAAATGTGCTGGCTGTTTTGGGATCTTAAGAAATGAGCTATTGCCAAGTTGAAGGCTCTTAACCCAAAAATCCACTACCATACAGCTGGGACCTAGTGTCTCATCTAAGTATGACCTGTTTATTCCATCCACCGCCACCAACCTGCTTCCATCGGTGCGCTCTCGTCTTGTTCTTGATAATGTTGTGTTCCACGCGGTGCTGAGTTGGAAGCCACTATCTAGAGATAGGCAAACTCGTTCATTTGTGCTCGGTATATGGTTCTTATGAAAAACTGAAAACTAGTGGTGTAGGTCACAGAAGGATGGAGGGCACCAAGAGGGGGCACTTGCCTCCCCCCTGGAGTATAGAGTTTTTATTCATTACAGAATTCTTCCACACTATTAGAAGTAATTTCTGTGATTCTGCTGAGCCTATCATTTAGCCAACTGTAGCCTTGGCGAACTACCCATCTCTACCACTATCCCAATTGACCAAGATATCACTGACCCATACTCCACTAACCTCTTTAATAATAGAGTCCCAGCTCTACAAAGTTTCTTGGTTTCTTCAAATCGAACAGTGTGTTCTTCACTGAGGCTGTGCTCTGCTACTGGGAATTTTTCTTTTTGTCTGAGGTGAAATCTTCTCACCTCTTCAGAGATTAGTTGTGTTATGCAACGCTTTGTCTGTCCAATATATTGTTTCCCACATTCGCAGTAAATACTGTAGACATGTGCTGTTCTTAGACCCAAGTTGTCCTTCATTGAGCCCAGCATATTTCTGATTTTTGTTGGAGGATGGAAGATGGTTTCTATCTTGTTCATCTCCAGTATCCTGGCAATCTTGGCCGTGGGCGGCCCTGCGTACGGGAGGAATGATAGACCTTTGTTGTTCTCTTCTTCCTGAAGGTCCTCCTTCTACTTCTTCTTCTTGCTCATCTTGAGAGCATGTCTAATCTGGGTTTCGGTGTATCCATTCTTCCGGATGGTTTTCTTCAGGTGCTGAATCTCAGTAGATGAACTGTCCTTGTCGTGTGTGTCATGAGCTCTGTGGACAAAGGTAGTGAGCACGGATTTCTATTGTGCTGGGTGATGGCAGCTGTTTGCGTTGAGGTACAGGTCCATGTGTGTTTTCTTTTAGCAGACTGAGTGTCCTAGTGTGCCGTCCGTTTCCTTCATTGTTGGGATACCAAGGAAGGGTAGGCACCCATTTCATTCTAATTCCATTGTGAACTTGATTTTCTCATGTATGCTGTTCAGATGGTTGAGAAATTCCGTTAGAGTGTCCTCGCCGTGCTGATTTTTATTGTCTAATGAAATGACTGAAAATATGTCTGCTCATCAACAGAGAGTCCACTAGTGTTCATATTATTTAACAAAAGGAAGGTGAGCATCATTCACACTATGAGTCTACAACTTTCAACACTGAAAGACAATTAGAAGATAAGTTTTATGACAACTGTTTATAGAAATTCTACTGTTGCTGCTCTCCCCGCAGTGTGTCACTATCTCAGCATACTAAATGGTGTGAAATTGTGACCAGCCGCCTAAATTACTAACTTACTTCAGAATTAATAGATCAGCTTTGGACTGCAAGAGGGTGGTGAAAGACACAATGTGCAGGACTAAAAATATTTCTGATGTTTCAGACAGTGCTCTTGCTCAGAGCTAACTAAAATAAAGCAAACAAACAAACACATTCTAGGTTACACTGTACGGGCACTGGAGAAAGTGCCCATTTATTTAGATTAGATAATGCAGTTGTGTGTGTGTGTGTGTGTGTGTGTGTGTGTGTGTGTGTTTGTGTGTGTATGTATGTATGAGTATAAATCACTCCACAGACCACTATAAGTTGCATATTTCTTTATTTGCTGAACAGTGATATGACCTCATACACATTTTCATATCTTGTCTTGAACTTTCGGTTTGTGTAAAATGTTTATATTAACGATTTGCTTTGTAAAAAGAATTCAATTGGACACAAACAAAATCCACTTACCAAGCGACAGCAGAACATACATGTAACAGAAGGATGTAGTTAGGCAAGCTTTGAGACAGTGCCCCCTTCTTCAGACAGAATGGTTCAAGGGGAAGGATAAAGGATGAAAAAAGAAAGACTGGAGAGATCTAGGAAAAGGGACAGATTTTGGGAAAGCTATTCAGAACTGTGGGTCAGTGGAGACTTGGCACCTAGGATGAGAAAGAAAGACTGATTGTTGGGGACTGCATCAGATGAGGTTTGAAACCTGAGAATTTAAAGATGGAAGACTTGGTAATTTACAAGACAGAGTTTACTGCTTCAACATCTTGCATGAGTTAATATGAGTGAAAAGCTAAGTGCCTTGTATGTAAAAGAGTTGGGAGGGGCAGTGAAAAAAGTAATTGTAAGACAATGAAAGACAAGGAAAACAGAGTGTACAAAACAGTAGTTACTTTGAAGAAGTGCTGAAATGGAAGAAATTAAATTAAGGCCCGGTGGGTGGCGTGAATGAAGGACACCTTCCAGTGCTAGTTCCAACATCCAGAGCCTTGAGAAACTGATATCCGGGGCAAGAATCCAGATGGCGCCTGTCACGAAACAGGAGTCCATGCCATGACTGTCATGTTGTAGAGCATGATCGGCAACACAGTGTTGCATGTTGGTAGTATACATCCTCTGCCTGCGCTTATTCACGCCAGCTGAGAATTTGGTAGTAGATGTTCAACGTTTTGTATGTTACCTTCATATCATATTAAAGGTTCTGGTATTTTAATTTCTACTCTTCAGATATTTAATGTTTTCTGCATTCAACAAGTCGTATTTTTGGGTTCACGTGACGAAACAGTGATGTTTATGTGATGTCATGGATCTTGTGTTGTAATTGACTGATAAGAGCAACCTGAGCAACCACCATGGAAGTTTATAGAACATGTTTGTCGTATTTTCACTTGTATATTTCAAATATATGCCTTTTAATTGATATAGCATGCTCAACCACTCAGCTGCAGTGTACCTTACTCTGTCAAAATTTCATTTTTACCCTTGCCTGGAATTACTCTGTTTTTGTTCTTGATTCATGTTTACATCATATCTGGGTGCACAATGCTCCTTGACTTTCATTGTAACCACACGTTCCAAAATTTTAGCTGACTAATTGAACACTCAATTTATCTTCTATTGTTTGTCAACTTATGGCAAGCTGCTGGTATTCGAAAGAAAGTAAATTTCATTATACTCACAAGAAGCAAATGGCTAATAATGCACACTTTCCACATTCAGCATACGAGTAAACCACAGTAATAGGACTTACTTCGCCCCCTTTTTCCTCTAATCAATCAGAAATCCTTGTTAGGTGGCGATACTTACATTATCGTATTCTAGTGCACTCTGTGAGACATTTTCAAACTTATGTCAGTGGTGGATAGAATTGCCAATAGCAGAAACTAAAAATCTGTCTAAAACACTACCGAAACAATCACATTAAACATTGACTAAAGAAACACCAAACGATAAGAGAGATATACAGAGGCAGGTGATAGACTTCTGTTTATTGGTAGAATGTTGGGGAAGTGCAATCAATCCAGAAAGAAGATTGCTTACGAATCACTCATGTTAATGCATACAAAAAAGGGAAGCACATATGGTCACAGGTTTGTTAAATACATGGAAGAGTGTCACAAAGATACCAAAGGAACTGAACAGGAAGACACTTGAAGATAGATGTGAACTCTAAAGGAAGTACATTAAGAAAGATTCAAGAACTGGATTTAAATTACTAGTCTAGGAGTATACTACGTATTGCTCACATAGGGATAATGAGGATAAGATTAGAATAATTATAGCGTGTACAAAGGCATTCAAACAATTGTTGTTCTAATGGTCCATACATGAATGGAACAGGGATAAACTCTAAAAACTGGTACAATGGAATCTACCCTCTTGCATGCATGTCATGGTGGTTTGCAGACTATAGATGTAGATTTAGGTTTCACTACAGTAAGCAGATTCACCTGTATGAGTTACAGTAGTGACACAAAGCTGAAGAAGCTTGTACATGATAGACTAGCATGGAGAGATGCATCAAACCCATTTTCACACTAGAGTCCACAAAATATAGGCGAGTACTACTTGTGTGAAGTTTGAAAGTAATGGGTTCAGTTTATGGTGAGTTGAAACCTCAAGACACTGAGGTGTGCTCTCATAATAGAGATGATTTTGCACTGCCTCGAAAGATCTGTATCCTTGCTCATGCCCTGACATTATGATGTTTTCAACTTGGTGCCAATGATGAAGGAGTCCGAAATCACCAACAAGGGATTCATCTTAAAGCACTTTTATTCACTTGAGACAATAACACACTGAACAAGCTTGTGAAAGCCCACAGACAGGAGTAAAGCAAGAATATTGGTCAAAGAGCAGCAGCAGCTCATAATTAAAAGCTCTGAGACGGAGCCACCCCAAAATGTACATTAAAATAAATTTGTCATTGATGTAGAGCAGAATATAAATTTCAAGAACGCATCTCGCATATTTCCAACATGGATTTAAATAATGCCGTTAAATATTTCTAAAACTGTTTATGTCTCACGATGTTTATGAAACTTGTAGAAGCTAGTCTTAAGGCTGTACCTTGAAACCCCCTTTAGCTCTATGTGGCAGAGGTTCAGGGTGTGGTTTCCTTGGAGTACAGAATTATGGGTGTTTCAGCCTAAGGGTGTCCTACCAACCTACACATAATTTTCATGTTCCACTGCATACATGGAAATGGACGCAACATAACTGGTAAAACTTCACATTGGGGAGGTCATTTTGTTTAAGATACCTCACTATATTTGAGTTCAGAATATATTCTAAGATACTACAACATATCGATGTCAAACATATTGGATGGTAGTTTTGTACTACCCTTCTTGTACACAGGTGTTACCTTTTGTCCAATAATTGAGCACAGTATTTTGTTTGAGGTATCTATGGCAGATTATAGTTAGAAGAGGGTCTAACTGAGCATCAAGTTCAGTATAGAATCTTATAGGGATTTCATCAGAGGCTGGAGCTTTGTTCAATTTTAAGATTTCTGCTGTTTCTCAATACTAATACTTACTTCAGTCATCTTTCCAGTAGTGTGAAGATTAAATTGTGGCAATTCTCATTGGATTTCTTTTGTAAAGGCACACTTGAAAATTGAGGTGCTCGTGAAATTTCAACCAAGTAACAAAACAATCACAGGGGACTTAATATGTACTTCATCACATTTCTTTGCATGTTGGATTCAGTGGATAAATCCAATTTACTGAACAAAATTTTTCATATTATTTGACATTTGAGTTTTGAAAGAAAAATCGATATTTCTTCAAATCCATATGTGGGGGCTATTGGTTATCATGTATTCACAAAAACGTTATGAGCCAAAAGTTTCTAAAATTAATGGAGGATGGGATTTTTTTCATTTTATCCATTCCAAACATTTTTTTAAAGAAGTTGGTGTCTAGTGAATTACTTAGCAGTATTTAATGGTGGGTAAAATCTTATAACAATTCTGTATTTGTAGTACATGACAAGGATTTAGGATACAATAAAATTACTATAGCATTATGTAATGTTTGGCCCAGTGTGAAGGAAAAATAAATAAATGACGATTTGATACTTTTGAATATTGTGTTCTTCATTTTAGTTTACATATTACATTACACAGTTCCACCTCCATGTGTGGCATCAGCCATGGGTATAGCTCACACATAGAAGAAAAGGGAGGCTTTTTTGGTGGGCAGGTGCTGCATTGTCAACGGTCACCTAGCTTCTGCATTGTGATATACTTGAGAGCCTGTAGACTGCAGTGTTATACATCTAAAGGGTGTGTAGACATTGTTGAATGAATAAAGTTTTGTAAACTAACTGGACTGTAAACTAACTGCTAGCCCTGAGAACAAAACACTCCACTGCCACCCATCCTGCAACATAAAGCTTTATAACTGAGTCCACCATGAGCTTAAATCTGCATGTCTGGAAATTGCACCTTTTTTATATACATTCATTTCAGATGTACATGTAGTCACATAAGCATAGATATTTAAAGTTGTTTGTACAGATTATGCACTATATGGACTTATTCATATGTATTTAATGTGTCAATTAAAATTCTGCACTGTATCTATCTATTTACTGATAGAAAACTACTTCACCTTTTTTGAAACAATCAAAATGGTCACAATAAAAAGTGTTACTCCTCCATCAATTTTAAACATTTTTATCTCATATTAGTTCTGTGAATACATTCCATGACAACCAACAACCTCACAAATGGTTTGCAAAAACAGATTTTTTTCTAACCCATAGATGAATATGAAGATTCCATATTTCGAATGAATAAATTTTTCTAACTTTTTCAAGGCATATTGAACAACAGTAATTTCTATATTTTGTCCATCAGAGTTAACTTTATAATTTTATGATGTACTATTTACAGTTACTAAAGTTGAATAAAAAAACACTATCAAACCACATTTACAAGTTTCTTTTGATGGAACAGTTATTCACTTTTCTCAGGATACAAGAATGATCACTCATTTGAAATAATCTACTAATTTATATTAGTGAAAATTATGTGAAAAAATGATGGATTGGGAACCAAAAATAATAATCCCAGAAAAGAAATTGAAAAAAACAAACTTGGTACACTTTTACCAAATTTTATTGAGTGTGTGCAAATCTAGGATCAAGTGGTTGTGGAAAAACAACATTGATGATTGATAATTAAATTTCAGCACCCAAATGGCTAAACTAGGAAAAAATTTATAACTTGCAAGTTTATTCTAAGAATTTATATCAACCGAACATCAAGAATGTATAGAAATATCTGAGAAAATTAAATTAAAGACAAATTTAGTTAAAAATTATTTGTTATATAGTCAAGAAATCAATCCATTACATGGATGTGAAGACAATTCAATTGTAGTTTTGGATTATTTCATTGTTGAAAATCAAGAAATAGTTTAAAGAATATTTTACTAGAGGATACATAAAGGATTAGTACCTTTTTATTTAAGTAAAATTTACTCAAAAATACCAAAACAATTACATGGGGATAATTTTAATTTCTTAAATACTTTGTGACAAGATGATATATATTTAAAACTTATTTATAATGTATTTGCTGGTAATCAGTTAAATAAAGTTAAATAAATATGCAGGAAATGTTGGCATAAGGATTTTATTGTGATATATATGACAATAAAAATTACTGAACATTAATACAGAGAAATGTTGAATGTAAACATTGAACATTGATGTTAAACATAAATGCTGATTGTGTGTCATAATCATAGACATTAAATGTAAAATAAAAAAATTCAGTTACGTATTTTTGATTCAAATAAATGCCTACGAAATATGAACTGGAAATTGTTAAATTAGGTAACTGAAAGAGAATAGTGAAGGAATGGTTAAAGAAATAATATAACAAAGAACAGATAGTGAAAAATTTAAAACGGAACTTGGGTCAGTTATCGATAAAATTGGAAAAGATAACCAAGGAACTAAAGGATTTGGGGAATAAGCTTGAAAAGCCACTGAAGAAAATAGAGAGGTAGCAAAACATTTGGTTCCTTACAGTCCTTTCAGATGACATCATCTTGAAGAACTTAATGATTTTGTGTCAATTAATGAAAGTGATACTGATAAAATAGGTTGTATGTTAAATGAATCAGAAAAAATTAGCTACAGAATTATGGAAAAGAGAGATAATTAAGTGAAAAACATGTTAAAACGTTAAAGTAAGTGCTAGAATGTTAAAATTTGTTAATCATTGTAAAGATAATTCTCTTGGATTCAGAGAATTTAAATATGGTGGAATAAACAGGACAATTGAATGGTGATAAATTAAAAATTTGTGAAAAAGAATAAGAAGGAACAGATAGATTAATTATCTCTGAATTAGATAACAAATAACTATGTATTTTCTGGAACAGAATGTGATTCTCTTGATTCACAAAATTATGGAAGATTATCATTCAACTCGAATGTGGTATATAGTTAAACAAATTTAAAATACTATAAAATTAAGGATAATAAATAAATGTAATAACTTGGGAAAAGCAATTGTTGTAGAATATTTTCCTACTTTGGCAGAAAGAAATCTTTGTTACTTATTTGAAACAGCTCATGTATGTTTCATAACAATATATTCAGCAAAACGAATCGAATATGTCTTGATGGATAATATTAATGAATTATTTGATAGGTTAACAGTAATTTACAGAGAAGAAGTAGCTGGAAATGAATAGTATCACAATGAATAAGTTGGAATATTGCAAGTTATATGAAACAAATTTATTGATTTTATTATTAATGGTGCAAAAGGAAACCTTTCTTTAACCGGAGGCTGAAAAAATTTTATGTCCTTCAATTTGGAAAATTTGAAATTGTGGAAAAGTTTCAGTTAATACTCTATTTAACAAATGACCACTTCAAATGTGTTTTCATGGTTACCTAGTCCAGAGACAAAATTAGAATAAAGATTATCCAGAAAAGATAAAGGAAATAATCCATTAAACAAAGAATGTATAAGATATGATATTTTCAATAGAGGTAATAAAGAATCAGAAAACGATGTGAAGCAGATAAATAACTTCAATAGCTTGCAAAAGAGAGAATGTATTCTTATGATTTTTCGTTAGAAGAAAAAATTGCTGTGATTGCATTAAGCTGTTTAATGTATGGAAAAATAAAGTTGGGAATGGGTATACATGTTGTTAAAAATAGAATGGATTATAAAAGTTCTTTATTATTTTGTAAACTATACAAATGAATAATTTTCCAGTTGATTATTCTTTGTGACCCAATGGTAAATTAAATCATAATCAATTTCAAATTAAGCTCATTAATGAACAACTAAATATTATTAACGAATTTAAAATGGAGTTCAAGAGATATAAAGAGGAAAAAACTTGTTGAATTTTACTTATTTCATTAGATATTGCAGTTGTGATGTTGAAAAATTACTTAAGGAAATAATAATTAATAATTTTCATGGTGTTTTATTACTGATGATTTACCTAAAGAACCAAAAAATGTAGAATGCGGCTTAGTAATTTTGTATAGTCTACATCTACATCTACATCTACATTGATACTCCGCAAGCCACCCAACGGTGTGCGGCGGAGGGCACTTTATGTGCCACTGTCATTACCTCCATTTCCTGTTCCAGTCGCGTATGGTTCGCGGGAAGAACGACTGTCTGAAAGCCTCCGTGCGCGCTCTAATCTCTCTAATTTTACATTCGTGATCTCCTCGGGAGGTATAAGTAGGGGGAAGCAATATATTCGATACCTCATCCAGAAACACACCCTCTCGAAACCTGGCGAGCAAGTTACACCGCGATGCAGAGCGCCTCTCTTGCAGAGTCTGCCACTTGAGTTTATTAAACATCTCCGTAACGCTATCACGGTTACCACATAACCCGGTAACGAAACGCGCTGCTCTTCTTTGGATCTTCTCTACCTCTTCCGTCAACCCGACCTGGTACGGATCCCACACTGATGACCAATACTCAAGTATAGGTTGAACGAGTGTTTTGTAAGCCACCTCCTTTGTTGATGGACTACATTTTCTAAGCACTCTCCCAATGAATCTCAACCTGGTACCCGCCTTACCAACAATTAATTTTATGTGATCATTCCACTTCAAATCATTCGCACGCGTACTCCCAGATATTTTACAGACGTAACTGCTACCAGTGTTTGTTCCGCTATCATATAATCATACAATAAAGGATCCTTCTTTCTATGTATTCGCAATACATTACATTTGTCTATGTTAAGGGTCAGTTGCCACTCCCTGCACCAAGTGCCTATCCGCTGCAGATCTTCCTGCATTTCGCTACAATTTTCTAATGCTGCAACTTCTCTGTATACTACAGCATCATCCGCGAAAAGCCGCATGGAACTTCCGACACTATCTACTAAGTCATTTATATATATTGTGAAAAGCAATGGTCCCATAACACTCCCCTGTGGCACGCCAGAGGTTACTTTAACGTCTGTAGACGTCTCTCCATTGATAACAACATGCTGTGTTCTGTTTGCTAAAAACTCTTCAATCCAGCCACACAGCTGGTCTGATATTCCGTAGGCTCTTACTTTGTTTATCAGGCGACAGTGCGGAACTGTATCGAACACCTTCCGGAAGTCAAGAAAAATAGCATCTACCTGGGAGCCTGTATCTAATATTTTCTGGGTCTCATGAACAAATAAGGCGAGTTGGGTCTCACACGATCGCTGTTTCCGGAATCCATGTTGATTCCTACATAGTAGATTCTGGGTTTCCAGAAATGACATGATACGCGAGCAAAAAACATGTTCTAAAATTCTACAGATCACAATGGCACTCACTGGATTTGTTATTAAGAAAATAAAGCTATAATATTAATTTCTTATTCGTATTGAGGAAACATACTAAAAACAAACTACTAAGCTATGTGTAAAAAATAATCTCTACTATAATATTGGAAGAAAACAAAAAATCGGGAATGTTGATTTTGGTCGTTTGTGTTTTTTTTTTTTTTTGAAATTATCATGTATGAACCCTAATTTTAACGATATTTCATATTTAAAAAACCTATTTTTTAAATAAACTTAATAATATTACTCAATCGTCAGAACAAAAGGTAACAATGCTATATTTTCAAAAATCAAAAATATTCAGTCATCAGTAGAGTCAATCTTAAAAGGCTGTCAACCATTAGAAGCAAAAATTAAAAATAATTATTTATCACTACACTCAGACATACTTACTATAATTAAATAAAAGAATTAAACAACATTTTTAAGGTACTACTGGGTACATAGGTTTTGAAGGTAGAATAATTGCAAATGTAAATGAACCAATAGATGCAAAACATGTGGTGAACAAACATTATTTATAGAAACAGTTATATAACTTTGTTGCAAGACCAGTATTTTAAGACTTTTGAATATTAATATAGAGCTAACCAAGAGCTGAGTAAATACATGAGAAAAAATAAATTTAAGGATGTTAATTGAGAAATAGATTTAATTGAAAGATTAAATAATTAAAAAACTTATTTATGAATGTATACATAAACAAAATGCTGGCATTAATTTTATGATTGGAGGCAATTAAAAAAATGCACAATGTTAATGGAAATGTTTATATTCGTAAAATGCTGATTGATGTTGTTGGTAAAAACCAAAACAGAGGTTCACCATTTAATGATATTGACATTTCCATGATTGTTTTTGACAAACCTAAGAAAATAAGTCCTGAAAGTCAATCAACAAACATTGTTCACAAATAAAATTTTATAACTGTTACATTAAAATATTCTGTTGAATCTACTGTTGCTGATCAAAAGATAATAAGATTTGGTGAAATAATTAAATTATTTTTTATTGTATATGAATGGTGAATGACAATCGCATTTACTATCTGAATTGCAAAGTGTTTACTGAAACACACAATCTTCACAAAATTAAGAACTACAATGGAAAACAAAGAACTGATGTAATTTGTTCTATTTGTAAAACTAAAAGGAGTAAATTCTTTAAAACAAATTTGTTGGCTATTGTCTAAATATTCGTGAACAAATTATTTATCCAGAATGAGTTATGCACTCTGCAGCAGAGTGTGCACTGATACGAAACTTTCTGGCAGATTAAAACTGTGTGCCCGACCGAGAGAGCTTCTGTAATGTTTGGAAGGTAGGAGACGAGGTACTGGCAGAAGTAAAGCTGTGAGTACCGGCCGTGAGTCGTGCTTTGGTGGCTCAGTTGGTACAGCACTTGCCCGCGAAAGGCAAAGGTCCCGAGTTTGAGTCTCGGTCGGGCACACAGTTTTAATCTGCCATAAAGTTTCAAATTATTTATCAATTACGAAAGCAATTAGAAAATTTTTTGAAAGATTAATGTAGTTTCAATTGGAATAAATGATTTATGCCAATCTAATTTCGTCTAAATGCATTCTGCTAATCTGTCAGAAGTTTCAAAAACAAAAGAAGTATTTATTAACTATTACAGATGTATTTCCAGTGTTTGCAGTTAAAGATAAACATATAGTCGACTCTTTCGAAATAATATTCAACTCTAGAAAACAAAAAGGTTTGCAATTAGAAAATTTTAAAGAATTTTGAAACAAAGAGTATCAATAGTTGATGAAAACAATGAACTTCAATCATTATCCTACTAATCAACATTTGTTGAACGATTTAATGAATCATTGAAAAAAGTGGAATAAATTTGCTCTTCAAGGAGATTGTAAATGGCTTGATGTAGCTGATAAAGTAATCGATGAATATACTAACACAAAATATGCAACTATAAACCAGGCACTGAGAGACATGAGTAAAGAATATGAAAAGATCTTATTGAAAAATATTTATGTAACACACTTACTAGATACTGAACCTAAATATAGAATTGGTAATAAGATAAGAAGAAGTAAATTGAAAATAATATCTGAAAAACGATTTACAGCAAATTGATCAACAGAAATTTGGGAAATTCATGTGAATCATTCGATTTCAGCTCGGTGTAAACTGAATGCTCTTAATGATGAACAAAAAGGAAATTATTATGAGCAAGAAATAATGAAAACAGATTTCCCAGATGTTTACCTATTTGAAAAATATTAAATGTGAAAGGTAATATAACATATGTTAAATGGTTAGGTTTTGATAATTTTCGCAATAGTTGGGTAATGTAGGTAATGCAACTTTTTAAATAACGATTCCATATACACAAGGACTTAGTGAAGATAATTTTAAAGATGTTTGGTATTGAAAATGACTTCAATATTCTTATGATTTTATTAAAATGTTAGTTATTTTTCTTATTAAATAACTGTTAATAAACGATTTAATATCAAAATAATTTCATGATTTATTCTTAGTTGCTGGAATTGTGTGATTTTAATCAATTTTATTTATTAGATTTACATAACGATTTTTACGAATGTTATTAAAATGTAAATATGAAAAAAGTGTATGGAAATTTAGTATTATCGTTTAAGAAACGTTTCCTGCTTTACTTACATCTTCACATAATTGTTCTCATGAATACTCACACGAAATATTGCAATAATTTCGGTGGCAAACGTATCTTAAGTTACGTAATTAATTCTTATAAATTCCTCACAAGTTGAAAGTCGATATCTGATAATATCCATTTGATTTTGTACATTTTTAAATTGTGATCGAATGACATAAAAAATATAAAAAATTGTTGGATTTTCATCACTTATTTTACAGCAAAATGTAATAATAATGAACTTATTTAATCATTTATTTCGTTTATTGTCCCCATTACATCATGAAATATTTGTTTCATATCTTCAGTACTTTCACATTTGAATTTATATAATATCCCGAGTTATTTATTATTTCATTTTATATTCAAAATCTGTTCTAACAGGCGGTAGACTTCTTCTAAACCCACTCTTTCACAATTTTCTGCAAAACGCATTTTGGATTTCATAACTAAAGAATACAAGCCAGGTTCATTAACAATTATTATATATGTATTAATAGTTTTAAATTGCATGATTTCACTGCTATTGAAATTTTCATTAGTTGTACAAAATATTAGTTATACATGACATGATTACTATGAGTTGTTTGTTATTGAATATTAGTTTATTATTTCTAAGATACACATTTATAAATAAAATAAATTAATTTTGGTATTTTTAGCCCGGGTAAATTTTTCTTATAGTAAAAAAATGAAATGATTTGTCCATTCTGCAGTCAAGCAAAAGTAATTCATAAAGAAATTGAAATTACAAAAAAAAATTAGTTTTCCAAAATCAGGTTTTAATTATTGTAAAAGGAACAAATGAAAAGAACATTTTCATAATTGGCATATTTAAACACTTATTGGTGAAAAGTATGAAGAGAAAATTAAAAAAATATTCTGTATATATTCACAACAGTGATCACTGAGAAGATGAGAAAGTAGCTACGAATATCCAAACATAAATAAAGAAAAATTGTCTATCTTTTTCTGGAAAACCTGTTGGTAAATTTTATTTGAGGGGACATAAAGACTTACAATATCACAAAAAATAATAAGAAACTGATTAATTATATAATTTTATCTAAACTTCTGTGTATCTGAAACTTCCTGGCAGATTAAAACTGTGTGCCCGACCGAGACTCGAACTCGGGACCTTTGCCTTTCGCGGGCAAGTGCTCTACCATCTGAGCTACCGAAGCACGACTCACGCCCAGTACTCACAGCTTTACTTCTGCCAGTATCTCGTCTCCTACCTTCCAAACTTTACAGAAGCTCTCCTGCGAATCTGTGTATCTGTTTAAATCTCATGAGAAATCATTATCATTAACATTTATTTTATTGTTTTTTAAATCTATAATGACCATTTATTAATATGTTAATTCAATTTTGAAAAGCAACATGTTTATTAACACCAGACCTTAAACTAATTTGTTACATTCAACTGTATATAATTCATGAGTAAATGATATAATACATTGATTTATTCTAGATTGTTTTATTTTGTCAGCTTTCTCATTTTTTATAATCACTGCTGGTATTTTCATTTTTCACAACAGATTTCGAAAATTAAATTCATTTTTTCCTTCTTTATCACCAATCTCATATGCATACATTTTCGATCTTAAGCTAATATGTAGTAATTAATTTTTGAACATTTTCATTTTTCATTTTTCCAAGACCATAAATATTAACCTCTTGATAGTCACTTGTATGAAAATAGGCAATCATTGATTTCATATCTGTATTGAAATCTTCAGTTCTTATACTGTAAATGAGAAAATCAGTATCTGTATAACATAAATCTATATTTTCCTCATACTTTCCCTGCATAACATGTAATGAAAACCATATACAATTATTTTCGAAGTATCTGGAATACCGGTTCCAATACAAATTTATTTATTGAACACAATTTTTTTCTTCAAATGAACTGCAGTTAAATTTTATGAAAATACAGTATAAATTTTGAATATAAACTGGATCAAATTTAGGAAATGTGGTAATTAAGATTGCAACATTTCTGTGCACTTACTAAATATCTTCCTGTTATATGACAATGATATTTCACTATCTTTTCTAAAAGATAAATTCTATATTACAAATATGACAAATCTCTAAATGTTTAAAAATTTTTATATATTCAATTGTCATTATCTATGCAATATTTCGTTCACATATTGTAGCAATTTCTCTTGATTCTTCTCTTAAGATTTCAACGAATGTTTTGCTGAATCTTTGAAAGTGTATGTAACTGGACTTTATTAATCACCATGAGAATATTTAATGTAATAACAACATGAAACTGTAAATATTTTTGATATTTGTTAATGTAGGATTTTTGGGATTTTTCCATAAGTTTTAATATCTTTAACAATCTTTATAAACGTACACAAACTGCTAAAGGAACCCTTAATGAAATGTTATAATTTTAAAATCTCATTTAGTCAATTACATTTTTACTTCTTTATATTCTTTACAATCGTTTACATGAATGTCTCAGTTTTCTTCAAAATAAAAATAACTTGAACATCTATCACTAAGTGGAATTCTTCCATTTTGTTCATATCGGATAAACTAATTAAGCTACATAGATATACCCAATAATAATGTGAATTATTTTCATATTTAATTAAAAGAAGAATAACTTGGGTTTCTTATTAAATTTGCATATGGTACAGAGAATGTAGGATGCTATTTCCTCTTCTTCATTGTTTTCATATGCTTAAACTTTATTTGAATTACATCATTTCTTTTCAGATTTTGGAATATTTGTTAACTGAACTGAAAAACTAATCTTTTTAAAAAAAATTTATGAAGTTCTAATCCAATATTATTATAATTATCAACCCTATCCACACAATCCCTTGCACAGTATATAGCTGACGTTATTTAAAAATTGAAACATATTTTGGCTTTGTTTCTTTGCATTAATGACGGTTTTTTATCTTTAATTACTTTTGGTAAATCGATATAAGGAGAACAAAAATTCGAAAAGGATTGTTAACACTTTATTCCTAACTATCTATGCAAAATAAGGACCCACTGCATTTATTCTTTGCGTTTCCTCCATTACAGTTAATAGTTTAAAATATGATTTTTGTTAACAGTCTTCTACATTATTTGTTCATAATTAAGCTTGATTGGTTGAATTAACATTAAATTCTTGTATATCTTCTTCTCTTTTAAAATTACAATAAAATTTCTTGTTAACTTTAATTGCTCTCCTTTGTATTACAATATTCTTAATTTTGTGATTATTTCTTCTTTAATTTAAGTAATAAATTTTTGTGATTCAATAATATGATCATTATTGTTAGTTTTATAAGTTATTATTCTTCATTTAAAAGTGCAAAGTTTGTATAAATTCGTTTAATGCATCTAAAAAAATATTCACCATTCAAACCTAATAAATTTGATACCTGGTATATTTTTTTGTTAAAATTCTAGCTATTTTTCTGCCACAAGCTTTTTAAAATATTTCGAGTTATCGATAGTAAAAATATTTTTCGCATTGTCATCACTATTAATTTTGTTCCCAGATCTATTGATAAGGTTGGGTAATTGTTGTTTATTAATATCTGAATAATTTTTTTAAATATTTGTTTTACATATTTTAAGAAGATCATGTTATGGTTTATTTACTCAGATCATTATCATTTATACTTTTATCTATAAGATACATTAATGGACGTTTGTAAGTTTTGAACAATTTTTTTATTGTTTTATGGATTTGATGAAGTTGTTTTAAATTTTTTTATTTACTTCTTTATCATCCATCTACATCCAAATCTTCATGATTATTATTATATTCACAATAAAATGCCGGTTGGAGTGTTCAATGAACCACCTTCAAGCTGTCTCTCTACCATTCCACTCTCAAATGGTGCATGGGGAAAAGGAGTTCTTAAATTTTTCTGTGTGAGCTCTGATTTCTCTTACTTTATCGTTGTGATTATTTCTCCCTAAGTAGGTTGGGGCCAACATTATGTTTTCGCAAATGGAGGAAAAAATGTGACTGAAATTTCATCAGAAGACCCTGTTGCAACGAAAAACGCCTTTAATGACTGCCAATCCAGTTCTTCTATCATGTTGGTGGCACAGTCTCCCTAATTTTGCCATAATACAAAACGAGCCACCCTTCCTTGTACTTTTTCGTTGTCATCTTTCAGCTACTGCGATCTCATGCAGATCCCACACTTCACAGGAGTACTCCAGGATAGGGCAGACAAGTGTGGTGTAAGCAGTTTCTTTAGTACAGCTGTTGCACCTTCTAAGTCAGTAGAGCCTTTGCACTTTTTAAATGTTCTTCCAATGAATTGAAGTCTATGCTTTGCGCTACCCACAACATTATCTACAGGATTGTTCTAATTTAGGTTATTTGTAATTGTAATCCCTAAGTATTTAATTGATTTTACAGCTTTCAGATGTGTGTGACTTATTGCATAATCGAAATTTAGTGGATTTCTTTTAGTACTCATGTGAAAAACATCCTTTTCTTTATTCAGGGTCAGTCGTCACTTTTTACCCCATATAGATTTCCTATGTAAATCATTTAGCAATTCGTTTGGTCATCGGGTGACTTTATGAAATGGTAAATGACAGCATCATCTGCAAACGATCTAAGACAGGTACTAAAATTGTCTCCTGTACTGTTAATATAGAATAGAGCACTAGAGGGCCTATAACACTTCTTTGGGGAGCGCCGGATATTACTTCTGTTTCACTCGTTGCCTTTCCATCTATTACTACAAACTGTGACCTTTCTGACAGGAAATCACGAATCCAGTCACACAACTGAGGCCATATTCCATAGGCACACAGTTTGGTTAGAAGACGCTTGTGGGGAACGGTCTCGAAAGCCTTCTGAAAATCTAAAAATGTGGAATCAAATTGACGTCTCCTGTCGATAGCACTTATCACTTCATGAGTATAAACAGCCAGTTGGGTTTCGCAAGAACGATATTTCTGAATGCATGCTGAATATGTGTCATTAGATCGTTTCCTTTGAGGTACTTCATAATGTTTGAGTGCAGTACATGTTCCAAAACCCTACTGCAAATCAACGTTAGTGATATGGGCTTGTAATTCAAATGGGTTACTACTACTTCCGTTTTTGGGTATTGGTGTGGCTTGAGCAATTTTCCATTCTTTAGGTACGGATTTTTCCGTGAGCGAGCAGTTGTATATAATTGCCAAATATGGAGCTATTGTATCAGTATATTCTGAGAGGAACCTGACTGGTACACAATCAGGACCAGAAACCTTGCCTTTATTAAGTAATTTAAACTGCTTTGCGACACCAAATATATCTACTTTTACATTTCTTATCTTGGCAATTGTTCTTGACTGGAATTCAGGAATAATTACTTTGTCCTCTTTCAAGGAGTCTCGCATCTTGCCACTTATGTATGACCAGAATTTCTTTGGATTTTCTGCCTGATTTCGAGACAGAGTTTCGTTATGGAAATTATTAAAAGCGTCTCGCATTAAAGGACGCTCTATATTTGGAACTTCTGTAAAACTTTACCACTCTTGGGGATTTTGCTTTCTTTTAAATTTGGCATGTTTTTTTTCGCTGCTTCTGCAGCAGCGATCTGAGCCGTTTTGTGTACTGTGGGGGATCAGTAGCTTAACTTATTTGTGTGCTATATGTCGCTCAGTTGCTGTCAATACTGTCCCTTTCAAGTCATTCCACATCTTTTCAACACTAACATGACTGGATCAGAAAGAATGAAGGCTGTTTCTTAAAATGGCTTTAAGAGCATTTTTATCAACTTTTTCTAATAGATATAATTTGCGTTCCATTTTTATGGTTTTAGGTGTTACTGCATTCAGCCTACTCACTTTTTGTCCAGGATTATTTGTTGCTGAAGGGTCAAGTATGCTTTTGAAACCATTTATGCTTTGAGTTGGCTCATAAACTAATAGTTCAAAATAATTTTTCATTAAGCATTCAGTACAATTTCAAATGACTTTTTATGCCTGTTGTAGGCCATAAACGTAAACTTTTTCCAGCATATCAAGGGTAGGTTGAAGTCACCACTGACTATAACTGTATAAGTGGGTTGTCTATTTTAAATTAGACTCAATTTTCCTTTGAACTGTTTAGCAACTATATCTTCTGAGTCAGGGGTCAGTAAAACGATCCAGTTAATAGTTTAGTCCGATTTTCAATTATAACCTCTACCCATACTACTTTGCGGGAACTATTTACTTCAATTTCCCTACAAGGCATTCTGACAGCATTAAATACTCCATCATCAACTGTATTTAATCTATCCTTTCTGAACACAGTTAGATCGTTTGAAAAAATGTCATCTGATCTTATTTCCAGCTTTAGCCATCTTTCTGTACCTATAACTATTTGAGCTTCCATGCTCTCTATTAGGGCTTGGAGCTCTAGTTCTTTCCCAACAGAGCTACAACAATTTACAATACCGATCATTTCTAGAACTAACTTACTGTGTTTTACCTGTCCCCATTCAGACAGACACTTTTTCTCTGGTTCCCTGAAACCCCCTAACCAAAATAACAGCCCGGTCCCTTCCACATAGACCCTGCTACCTGTGTATAGTGGACTCCTGACCTATTAAGTTGAACTGAGAAACCTACATAATCACAGAACCACCTGAGCCTCTGAATCAGACTCTCCACTCAGCTCTGCACCAAAGGACTACAGTCGATTTTCTATGGACTATCGTTATAACTGTTATTAATATTGTCAACAGGATTTACATTAAGATGGATTTAATTTTGTTTGTCCAGTTTGAGATAATTCATTAAATTTTCTGTGTTAGCAACTGATCGAAGTTCTTTTCATTTTTATATTTTAGTTCTCTTTTCTTCATTTTTTTATTCGTTTCCTTCCATTTAAAATACTCAATACATTCCATTAGACCTTCTCTAGTTACATTTGAACAACCATTTTCTTTACAATAATTTTCTAAATGTTTGTAACTCAATCCATACTTTCTTTCACTATGATTTTCTACATTTTTAAATAGCTCAACTTTATAGTCTATTTTGTTTCATTTGTATTTATATAGAATTTAATTCGATTGTCAGTTTTATTAAAACTTTTACCATTATAATGTATCTTTGGGATTTTAAGTCTGAGGGTTCTAATTTATCAATAACAGAATTTATTAGATTTCTAAATTTTTAAATGAGAAAATAAGAATTTGCTTCTCTCAATACAGGCAAATGAATATTGATGATTATTATTGATACAGAATAAAATTTATTAGCTTTGAAAATTTTTAAATGAGAAAATTGAATTTGGATTTTGGATATAGGAAAACGAGATGTTTTGATTGGGGAAAACTGCAAAATTAGATTCTTGGTTGGCAACCTGGAATTTTTACACCAAGATGGTCTTCGGTCCACAACTCTCTCCAATGTAATACTTAAAAATAATAGAGGATTGAGTATCACTGTAGAAGAGCTTGTTGGCTGTCTATAAAATTTAGAAACCTTTGTGGATATACTCATGGTATGCCGACCTGAGTGCCACTTAACTACAGGAGCTACTTACACATGGAGAACAGATTTGGATAAAGGAGGAGTTGTTACCCATATTAAAACAGAACTATATATATATATATATATATATATATATATATATGTATATATATATATATAGAGAGAGAGAGAGAGAGAGAGAGACAGAGAGAGAGGTAGAGAGAGGGAGATAAGTAGGTTTCATAGGGGTCACCACACAGCAGTCTGAGATTGTGAATTAATCCTGAAAAATAATTCACTTTTAATTGTGATTCTATATAAATCTCTCTGGGAAATTTTGAACTGCTTATGAGAAAGCTAGGTTCTTTGGCATCCTTTAATTACTCCTTCTTTGTGTTTGTGACTATATCATGCTTCTTTAATTTGAAGTCTTGATCTGAAATCTCTTCGTTGTTTAGGCCTCTTGTGTTCTGTCTACTTACCTTAATCGTTCCTAAAACGCCAAGTTTCTTGCCCTTTTGTTGACAAGTACATCACCTTTTAAATCCGTCTGGCCATCTCTATATGTGGAGTAAGTGTTGATGTCCCTTACATAGCAATGAGGCCTGATGAACTGCTCAATTTTTTGTTACGTTTTCCCTCTGTTAGGGGAGTTGAACTATGCACAATCGTCAGAGTCTCAACTACCACGAATTTATTTCCCATGTTAGACCAGAAAGGGTTGCCTGTTACACCATCTTCATCGCATCAGAGTCCCTCTCTTCCATCATCGTAGCCGGTTCCGTCTTTGTCGTCACTCCTACCATCGGCCACTAAGAGGTAGTGTCGTTTGCTGCGAAGGATTAGCCGAGCGGTCTAAGGCGCTGCAGTCATGGACTGTGCGGCTATTCCTGATGGAGGTTACAGTACTCCCTTGGGCATGGGTGTATGTGTTTGTCCTTAGGATAATTTAGGTTAAGTAGTGTGTAAGCTTAGGGACTGATGACCTTAGCAGTTATGTCCCATAAGATTTCACACACATTGGAACACTTGTAGTGTCGTTTGGAATCAGGTGATCCCCCTTTCCTGAACTAGGCTTGGAACTAGTTTTGCCATTGATGTATATTCTCGCCATGGAAAGTCTAATAAAATCTAACATCTGCCTTACTATGAGTAAAACATTTCTAAGAATGTCTGTAGCACAGCAGTATATTCTAGTGAACCATGACATGTGGTAAACCTGGAGAGAAAATGATGAAAGCATTTGAGATGTTGATATTAGGTGGACTGATTAGAAATGCAGAGATCCTCCGCAGATTTGATAAGGAAAATTTTAAAAGCAATTTTGAGAAGTAGGGACGGATGATGGAATATGTGTTAAAGACATCGAGGAATAACGTCTAAGGTACGAGAGGGAGATGTAGAGGATAAAAGCTGTAGAAGAAGACAGATACTGGAATATATACAACAAATAATTAAGGACGTCTTTGAGGGGGGCAGGGAAAAGCACTGAAAGTTTTCGCATGAGAACTCCATGGTTTTGTTGAGTTGTAAAATCCCCAAAGCTTGACGTGCCTAATTCGGATCTCCAAGAAGGGCGGGGGGGTGGGGGAGGGGGCAGGACTGAGAGGAGTCTTTAGATCAACATCATAGAGAAAATTACACCTGAACTTGTAGAAAAGATTCCAACATGGTATGACTAACTCAAACGGGAAAATTTGCCATGGGCAGAATGAGAAACGAGCACAGATTACCTGGATATTCTTGGTCTTGGTATGAATCACTGGAGAGAAACTGACATTTCGTAACCCAGGGAAGGATCACTATGTAATTTTAGGGAGTACTGAGCAAAACAGAAATGTTGTTGCAGTATCATTCCTAGAAATACAAGTAACTGTTATACCAGCTATAAACCAGTTAATGACAGAATCATTTCTATCGAATTGAATGCGTCTTCTGGTAAACTCAACATCATGCCGATCTATGCTCCAACTACTGTAGCGTCGGACAAAGGGATACAAGAGTTCTATGAATAACTGGATTAAGTCTTTAGTAACATCAGTAATTAAGAACAGCCAATAATTCGAAGAGATTTCAGTGCAAAACTTGATGGTAGTACCCAAGACATGCACTTACAATCTGTGGTTACAGCTGATAATTCCAGTGAGAACAATGAACGAGGCAGGTACTTGTAATATTACTGCGAAAGAAACGACGTGTATATTTGTAACACTATTTTCCAGCATCACCCAAGACGACTGTTAACCTGGTTATCAACTGGTAATAGATTTAGAAACCAGAGTGATTTAATCTTGGGGCGACGATTTTGGTCTTGGATTGTGAGACCATTCCTGGAGCTGACTATGGAAGTGAGCACAATCTGCTGCCTATGAAACTGCAGATTAAGCTCAACTCCACGAGGAAGACCATAGAAAGACATTTAAGACTCGCAAACAAGGAACAGATTTGGCAAACATGAAAGACTAATCATCAGGGTACCCTTAGCCAGCAGCGGAGGTGAACTTATCGAAATACTAACAAAATTAACCAAAATTACTCTATCATATGGATGAGGCATCAAATCAGCAATTCAAAACTCATGACAATTGATCGGTGTGCACAGATCCAACTCACTAGTCGATGAAAGGAAATGGAAGTCCTGCATTCTTTCATTTATCTTTGGTTAAACATCTGCGACAGGGGAAGCTGTGAAGATGAGATCAGAAGACGGATCACACTGAGCGATTGAATTTGAAGAACTCACCTAAAGATGAGAGAACAGAGTGATAACGAATGGCACAAAAATCTGGCTTGTTGACACACTCATGTTTTCCGTATTCTGTTATGCCTGAGAAACATGGACTGTTAAGGCGAGGGACAAGCAGTGTACTGATGTATTTGAGCTTTAATGATAGCGCTGAATGCTGTGCATAATATGGATCGAAACTCAGTATTTCTATGTGCTTTCTTTCTCGTGCCAGCCGAACGTTTCTCCAGTTATTTGGCCACATTGTGAAGAGATACGGAGGAAATCTGGAGAATGTATTCATGGACGAAAAGATTGAAGGTAAGAGACCGAGGACACACCAAATCAAGAAGGCCTCTGGCCCACCTCTTCCCTGGGTCACTGTGCTCAGCAATGAGTACAACGACCTGTGATGAATTGACGACATAGGGTGGAAGTGCTACTCCTAGAAGAAGAGGTTGGCACAAGAAAGCACTTCGTGTCAGTTTCCATCACGCCAGTCTCTAGACAGAAAGCCCATCCGAGAAAATAGTACCAAGTCAATCCACATATGATTAGCAGAGTTCATTTCCTTATCAGTTTATCCATATATGCAGGATTCTGATCCAGCATGAAATTAAAAAAAAGTCGTTGCAGCTTCTTAATTAGAACTTATTACCGCCACATAACCGTTTTCGGCCTTTATATTAAACCAGTATGAAGGGTAACTGAATATTATGCTGTAGAGAAGCAACATTGCTTCGCTGTAACACAGCTTTTAGATACACGTGATAATGGTCTGAAACGAGGGCGTGCTGTGAAGTAATGCCGAACCGAATGTCTTATGTGAAAACTGATAACGACTTTTAAATAACACATACGTTATCAACATTCTACGTCTTTATTTTTCATATCTACATATTTATTTCTAGACATAGAAAGCGTGGCGACGAACACATTTCTCTCAACAAGACACCATTTTATTGATATCGTCAGTCTAGAATGTTTGTCTTGCAGGCGGAGCACATCGTCATCTCGTCTTGGACCACTTGGTCAGTATCAAACACAAGTTCTCAAAGGTGTTCTTTACGTTATGTAAAGATGAAAATCTGATGGAGCCAAGTAGGCGCTACATGGAGTATGATCGATGAGAGCAAACCAATGGCCCATGATTGCTGCAGACGTTGCAGCTGTCTTGTGTTTTCTGACATCTTATTGATGAGGAGATAGTGCTCCATGTGTGGACGAACTCTTTCAATTCGAAACTCGATTACAGCACGCTGTTTCTAACGCACTGACATAGTTACGTCACACACAGCCATATTACACTCTGAAATTCAGAGTCCTCCAGCAGCAAAGAGCTGCAAATACGTATGGACGAAGAATAAAGATGTAGAGTGTTAACAGTGTATGTTTCATTTAGAAAAGCCTTACGAGTTTTCGCATAAAAATTCGGAGGCACTGTTTCTCAGCATGCCCTTGTAGAAAGTCCGAAAATCATCGTGTGGACTTAACCAAGTTCTGATTACGTAAATGAGGTGGCTTCTCTTTAATTTATTTCCTTAGTCAGCAGCCCAGCGTTCGCTGTAGTTTTTCTACGAAATATCAACATTTGCTTAGCATAATATAATGATCCTGTGATTTATCACATGTTATCTGAAAGCACAAATATTTAAACTTCATGACTTGGTTAGTGGCTGTTCTCTAAAATTCATCTAGGGCGTCTGTTATAAACGTTTCCATAATAGGCAATGTCTAGTTATTCATTACTTTAGCATGTACTTAGCAGCAAGTGGGGTAATGTTAAGCTCTACTATTGGAACATTGACTGCTTTTACTCTTCTTAAGCCAGGACATATGGTAGTTTCCTTTCATTCGCCAGTATCTAGTAAACATATATTTATAAAATTTATTATTATCTGGATAGAAGCGTTCGAAGAATATTTACTAACATGCATGTCTCTCAGGTTAAGGTAACCCTCTGTTGTTATATTCATTAGTTACCATTGGAAATTCATCTTTTGTGATATTGTAAATAGAATTTGTTGCTGGAGTCAGTACAGACTGTTATCCCTACACAAATTATTAAAGAGTTTTTTTTTTAAGTTGTCTATCCATTCTGATTATAAACTTAGGATTTCGTGGTATCAAATTTGACAACTTTCTACTGTGTAGCACTGCAGTGCCACGCTCGTATAGGGCATTTTCGATTCTCGTGCCTGCTTAGTTTGTACGAAAAAATGGTTGAAATGGGGTACACGTCCAGATGATGTTCTGGTACAGGTTGCGTACATCTCAGGCTTCTATCTTTTAGCATGGTCTGTGGTACCTGCAAGAGAATGCTGAGGTAAATATTCTATCGAATAAATATGTAATATTTCATAAACGGAAGCCAAATGAAAACTAGTAGATCCACATATGTTTAAGACAAAATAAGGTTTTTTTTTGGGGGGGGGGGGGTGTTCATACATGGATTTATCACTGATGTTCCTTTAAGCGAAAGTAAAGTTTGAAAAACTATTTGAGCCGTGACAATTGTATTTATCACCGCAGGCTATTTCATGATCTTTGGATAGAGTTCGGCTGGTAGTGATTTGGGAGTAAGAGAGAGGGCGCGAGAGGTGCGGGTGGTAGCGAGGGTAGTGAGGCCACGGGAGACAGAGGGAGCTCCGCGCTATGTAAGGAGGGGAGGTCTGTGTCAGACTGTCAGGCATTGCGGCGGGTGGCGGGCGCCGACCAGAGGAAAGACAGCGGGCGGTAAACAGTCGATTGCGGCCTTTGTGTCGGTGTGTGGGGTGTTGAGACGCCAGTAACGCCGCAGGGAGGAGAGATGGCCTTCTGGGCTTGCCTTTCCATCATGGACCTCGGCATCACCTGTCACTAATTCCAGTTCCTAAATCTGGAGAGGCACTTGTCTGATGCTAGCATGTTTATGTGTAAAGGAGGACGTCCTGTACTCTTTGAAGGGCCCATTAAGCCAGTAGTTGAAATAGTGTTAAGAGAGAGTTACATTTGTAGTTAAACTGTTATATCATCGTGACCGTTAAGCTGCTTGCAGTGTCTGTATAAGTCTGTTATTCCAGTGTTAAGATTTGTAGCTATTGTTAACATTCGGGAACGAAGTTATTTTCTGCTTTGTGGTTTGAATTTTCCCATCACAGTCTAAAGATTGCTAATATCTAAAATGTCTGTCCTACGAACTATTATAGCGACTCAATTGTCATTTCCTTTGAGCTGAATTGGTCTGCATTCAACATACAAAGTTGTTCAACCCTGTAATAAATAAATTATTATTTTAGAAGTTTAGTCTTTTGTAGTTCATTTCGATCTGTCGGCCTGTGTCTCCGCCCAGTTAACAGGCAAGCGTTTCCTGCAGTTTTTCGCTGTCCTGTTTGGCCACGGGCGTAGCGGTGTGGCACTGGTGGATGTGTTTCCTGTGTTTGAAACGGTCTAGCGATCGCATGTCGGTCTCCTAATTGCTCTGGTTCGGAGCGTTACCTAACAATTTTATATAATGCTGTGTCTCATTACTTAAAGACATTTGACTTTATTTGTACAGCTGTTAACGTTGTATTTTGAAAACGTATTTAAAATTGGCTAGGAAACGCTCAGTTCAACAGCTGATTTCAAAACAACAAGTGTCAGGTTTTGTACGTCTGGGGATAAGTTTGATGTGAGAGTTACATGAAATGAGTGAATCGACTAGTAACCAAGTTTTAACTTAATAATTCCGTATTTGAAACATTACAAATTAATTATATTTGGTATATTTTGGGACAAGTCTTTTATTTCAGCTCAAATTCCATAAAAACTTCGAAACTTCCTGCCTTTTATACTGACACCGGGAAACTCCGGTAGTACCCAGGAATACATGAAATGGCGTTGGAGATAAAGAAACAGAACTTTATAAAAATGTATTTCAGTTCTCCTCAGGATGTTCATCTTCTTAAAATTTTGTCACTCTTCCCGACTTTTTCTTGATTTTACGGTGCTATGAATATTCATGGCAATTATGAGTAGTGTTTTTGCAGATGGAGAGTACGTTTCGCCTGTTTGTGACTAGGTTTAATAGGTTAATATCTATTATTGTTGAACTGTTCTTTTTCCTTCACAGGAGATACACGAGGTGTGAAGTAGTTTGCAGTTTCTGATGTTGCGTTTGTTTTTAGTGTCCTTATAATTTATCTGTCGAGATAGTGCGGCAATCTAATACTTAATTATGCTTCATGTATCCGTATTTGACAAAAATCAACTCGGCCATTCTCTCGAAGTAAAAAGTGTGTTACGA